>NW_009692893.1:0-73723 GCF_000703405.1 Apaloderma vittatum | reverse complement strand
GAGGACGGAGCCAGGCTCTTTTTAGTGATGTTCAATGACAGGACAAAGGGCAGTGCGTTCAAGCTGGAATATAGGAGGTTCCACAAAAACATCAGGAAAAACTTTTTCACTGTGAGGATGATGGAGCACTGGAACAGGCTGCCCAGGGAGGTTGTGGAGTTTCCTTCTCTGGAGACTTTCAAAATCCATCTGGATGCGTTCCTATGTGACCTACTGTAGGTGATCCTGCTCTGGCAGGGGGACTGGACTAGATGATCATTTAAGGTCCCTTCCAACCCCTAACATTCTGTGATTCTGTGATACTTGGTTTAAATAGTTGAAAGCAGGGAAGATATTGGAGAATATTCAATTATCCTTTGATTCATTGATTAGTTATTCTTATTAGTCTGAAAAGGCTTCAGATTATTCATTCTATTTTGTTGTGCTATATATTGTCTGCATTTGTTTGCTAACACTTGAGTGTTTTCAATAATTAAAAATCCTGGTTGTTGTAAAGAACAATGAAGTATACATAATTTTCTTATGTCTTTTTTTTACATAAAGCTGTCTATACTTTGCAATTTAGGAGAGGTAAAGCGGTCTATAAATGTGTCAATGACAACAACTGAATTTTTGATTTCATATTCTGTCTAAACCCATAATCAATCTTTCATTAGGTTCATCAGACACAGCTGCCCTGACGTAGCTTGATTCAGCACTATAAGGATGTTAACAGCTCATCTGATACCTTAGCTGGACAAACTGATGGTGATAAGTCTATTTCAACAAGATAGTCTGGAGAGTGAAGTCCAGCTTGGCTTGTAATCCGTAAGGGGGCTGGGATCTGTCTCTGCCATCATCACACTGTACTTATACAGTCACCATACCCCATGCTGAATTCATGTCTAGCAGACAGTCAAAATCTAGATGGCTAGAGAAAATACCAACAGCGAGCTAAACGCTAGGCTTGACAGCAAATTATTTTGTCAGTGCTTGTGAAAGGGAGGCTGACAGCCACGGTGCAGAAGACCTGGAGCCCCTGCCTGCCCTTGCCTGCAGGGCTATGGAGCTACTCACCCTCAGAGCAGCATCCCCAGTCCAGGGGAATCCAATGGGATCATAGGGCTGAGGACAGGCTGCAACTGATGCTACAGGAGCCTCGCAACTTGTATTTTCCTCCTCCTCCCCAACTTCCACCTCAGTTAGAGGTCTCCTTTAGAGAGCTACTCTATGCAGTGAGAGTAATTTCTTTGGCCCACATCCCTAACACAGCTTCCTAAAAACCACCTTTCAACAGGGCTACTGATTGAAGTTTAATTTTTTATGGTGTTTTCCTCATATAGAGTCCATGCATGAGGCTCTGTTCATATCTGGCTTTAGTTGGAAGTATTCAGTACAAGCAAGAATGTTTTAATCTTGCAATAAAGTTCCTGAAATGTGTAATTTCTATTCTGGGGGGCAAAACTGCTTGTGTTCATATGAAGAACAATCACCATATTGCTGGAAAACATGAATAAAAGTCAGAATATATTACAGGCAAGAAGTGGACAGAATAGATAAGATGTCCAAGTGTCCAGTACCATGTCTCCTGCAGTGTCCTGAGAATAAACATGAACACTTTAAGCTCCATATCCCAGGTTTTCCAACTGAATGTTAACCTGGCAGCAATTCGGCAAGCTCCTGGAGTGCCAGCAATGCAGGTTACTCACCACATACAGCTCTTGAGGTTAGCCTCCTCAAGAGCAGACTGGACTGGTCCATGATATCAGGTACTTAGCCATGAGTTCCTGTGACATTAAGATGGTATTATGCCAGTTTGGTTTTTTTCATCTCCTATAATGCAAAATGATGTGTGATTTCATTGTAGAGTAGTGCCTTCACAGTGCGAAGTTCAGAATGTGTGTTGCATGCTGTGGAAGTATGACGTGAAAGCATATGAGGGTGTCTAAGTATTAAGTGCTTGATGAGGTGGTGCTGGAGAACTAGCTAGAGCAGAATAAGTAAAACCTGATGAGGTTTTCACCAGATATTCGCTAGAATCAGTACTGTCTTTTGGGAAGGGTCCTAGAATTCTTTAAATCACACCATTTTATTTTTGGAGATGGT
This sequence comes from Apaloderma vittatum, assembly GCF_000703405.1. NCBI lineage: Eukaryota > Metazoa > Chordata > Aves > Trogoniformes > Trogonidae > Apaloderma > Apaloderma vittatum. The sequence goes on along the minus strand of NW_009692893.1, from coordinate 71,638 downwards.
TCCATAGGTCATGGTAGTTGAAGAATCTGTGAGCTAATGAATATTAGCAACGCAAAAGACTAGAACCAAAACAAAGGCACTTTGGCTTTGTGGTGTCCAGACTAAAACCAGCACTAGCCTGAGCCAGCTTAGATCTTCTCATTGGTGTACAGTAAAATCAGTTTTTCTGCTTTAGTTATGAAAGCAACATTTATTACTTTGGGTGTTCACCAATCCAGTATAGAAATCTGGAAGATGGACACAGCTGAATAGTTTCCTCTTCATTGGTTATGGGAAGAAATTAAGCACTTTGGGTGTGATTTTCTTTATTCTATAAATGAGGGAGGGAATAAGGAAGAAGATAGTCTTTCAAGAGGGCACCACAGTGGTCAGACCCAGCAACCCTGCCTTGGCATCCTCAGGAGGAGCTGCACACATCAGTTTTCACTACAGAAATGTTTTCAGGTGGAAGAATGTGTGGTTCCTTTAACTGGCATAAAGTTGTCTCTCACACAATAATCAAGTGCTGAGAAAGCGACAAAGCAAGAAAGTGGAAAAGTATAATCTTTTCCATTTAGAAAAGTATCATAATTACAAAAGAATGTAATAGCATATACGTTTGCTACTCACTACCTCAAGGCAATTTTAAAAAGTCCAAGAAAAAGAGAGAACTGGGAAGATTTACCATATGTGTTGATAATTTTGCTGCAGGCAAAGAGGCATAGCCAATTGTCTTTATACAGTTTTGAAAGAATTCCTTTTGTAGAAGCATAGGCACACCACATTTTATTTCACAATGATGTGCATACAGCATGCAAGAAAGAGAAGGCAAGTTTTCAAGCATAATTCTACATAATCTTAACTTAAAATTATACTGATCTTTCATTTCCATAACTTACTTTTCACAAAGTTTCTTGGTAGAGGAAAGAAGTAGTAGAAAGAGTTACTAATGAATGAGAGGTACACTGAATGAGTGTATCCTTTTAGGATAGGATTACTGACATCAGCTGAGCTTCCACTTTAAAATGTATAAACATTAGAAAACAATTCCCTGATGCTGTCATTTCACACTCCAGTGGAGAACTCTGCTTTCAGAGAATATTGACTTAACAGGAAGTCCAAAATCTCCCAAGCCAAGAAAAAAATAATGAGAAGTATCATAAAATCATAGAATCATAGAATGTTAGGAGTTGGAAGGGACCTCTAGAGATGATCTATTCCAAACCCCCTGCCAGAACAGGATCCCCTAGGGCAGCCACACAAGAACGCATCCAGGCGGGTTTTGAAAGTCTCCAGAGACAGAGACTCCACAACCTCTCTGGGCAGCCTGTGCCAGTGCTCTGTCACTCTCACACTAAAGAAGTTTCTCCTCATGTTGAGGCAGAAAATCCTTTGTTCTAGCTTACATACATTATTCTTTGATCTATTACTGGGCACCACTGTGAAAAGACTGGCACCTTCCTCTTGAGCCACACTCCTCAGGTATTTATATACATTAATAACGTCCCCTCTTGGCCTTCTCTTTTCAAGACTAAGCAGCCCCAGGTCTCTCAGTCTCTCTTCACAGAGGAGATGTTCAAGTCCCTTAATCATCCCCATAGCTCTCCGATGGTCTCTCTCTTCAGTGGGTCCCTGTCTCTCTTGAATTCGGAAGCCCAAAACTGGACACAATATTCTGGATGTGGTCCCACCAGGGCAGAGTAGAGGGGCAGAGTAGAGGGGGAGGAGAACCTCCCTAGACCTGCTAGACACACTTTTCTTAATGCAACTCAGGATGCCATTGGCCCTCTTGGCCACAAGGGCACATTGCTGTCCCTGCAGTAACGCTTGGATTGATCAAATGTAAACATGGGAAAGATGTTAAGATCAACCTCAGGCATAAATGTTTCACAAATGCCAGCATATATATTCCTTTAATAATCTTACAGGGCCAAGCACTTTTGATACTTTTTAAAGGTTCAACATTCTTTAATACTCCTTTGGAGTAACTCTTGAGAAATCAAAATGGTACACTACAAAGAACACACACAAGTTACAAAGAAGACTGTGACAAAAACAAGTTTTGAATCTAGAATTCAAATTTTATTTTGTGACTGAGACCCCTTTAGTCTTCTTTATTAGATAAGACTTTAAGACTCTTACAAAATGTCAGATGGAAAACACTGGTATGGATGCATTTCCTTTAAGTTAACAATACATACTTCAAACATCTACCTTGGCCAAGTATCCAGGGGTCCTTTAGTCCCCTTGAGGCTCCCTTAAGGCAGCTGAACAATTCTGACATGCCAACACAAGGCTATATTGGAGCAGAGGTGTGCTCTCATCTCAAATGACACATTTCCCTTCACAGAATCACAGAATCACAGAATGTTAGAGGTTGGGATGGAACTCAGAAGATCGTCTAGTCCAATCCCAAGCTGGATCAGAGTATGTGCAAAGTTCTTCAGAGCTGCAGTGTCTTCACTTTTGTATAGTCTGTGCTAGCTCCCTTTTCCACAAACTTGCCTACCTTCTGTAAGTGCTTCATATGCTCGTCAAAACTATAATGATTCCCTTTGATTTCTCTTCCACTATGGCAGTGACATGAGTTTTCCAATGTCAGTTTAGGAAGACAAAAGCAGACACCCAAAAAACCTTGCAGCCACACAAACGCTTTCATGGTCAGGAGACAGCCATGCATTTAGGTATAAGTACATTTCCATCGTCTTGCAGTGCAAACCCAACTACAATTATCGTAAAGGTCAATAAGTTATCACAGCAAAGGACATAAAGTTACCTTGTCCCTCAGCCTGATAACCTTACTAGAAGAAGCAATCATGGAAAATAATGACAGCATCCTGCTTTCTCAACATGTTTGTGAGGACTGAAGGCTGGTGCATTTTCTTCTAATTTCTAGGTAAGCATCTATCCTGCATCTGCTATTCCTCGCACTTCCCACTTTGTGGTTTATTTTTGCTAGTCTACCTCAGACAGTTCTTTGCCAAGGACAGCTTTTGCAACTCTACAGAACCACAATGTAATCTCTGTTTTCTTGTTCCAAACGAGGTAATTTCAGAAACACATCCATGGATCACCCTCTCCAACTTGTTTATTTAGTGTTCCCTCAGAAATCTTTCCTGTAGAGACAGTAAAGGAGAGATGATACACTTCCAGATTTCACTGAGATCTTGCTCAAAAAACTGAGGAGGACCATTAGAAAACATAATTTTCTACAAAATGTAGTAAATATTTTGAAAAAAAAATAGATCATTGTCCTTGAAAAAGTTGCAATAACACCAAGGACTTAATTTGATCACTTAAAGCATGAAAATGGGAAAAATGTGACACTGGAAGCATTTTCAAGAAAGGAGTTGCTCCCATTGCTAGAATTTCCTCTGGGTGTCATAGCCATGTGAATGCTACCTCAACTAGAGGCATCGGAAGATGCTTTTGTTTCAACACTCTACTAATGATGTATTTCACAGATGGACAGTTTCTTTAGTAGATCTGCTGACATCTCAATTAGCAAATCCTAACCATGAATAACAGCATCTACCCACGGGATTTAAGCTTCTTAAATGAAGCTTCTCTCTTTTCTACAGCTTTGTGCATTTTACAGCTTTCAAGTCTCGAGACCATCACTTCATCCTGTGTTACACACAAGCATCAAAATTTAGTTTTAGCTGAATCTAAAAAAGGAGCTGTAAATAGGGAAAACATGTATTATCATCTCAGCTGGATCAATTTTACAGTCCCTCAGTGCTCTGTCACTTTAAACAGCACATATTCAGTATTAAAGAACCCAACATGAGGTAAGTGCTAGGTATTTTAATGGGGTGAGGGTGTTCAATCCAGCACCCCCTTAATACTGGAAGCTCTTTGATCATTTAGCAATAGATTCGTCACTTAAGACAAAGCGACACCTCTTGAAACCTCTCATTTTGATGGATTAAGACCTCATGACATTGCAAATATCACTGTCCCTCAGAAGATGGGAGGAGGTGTGGTACTGAAAACTGAAGGTGTGCCTTTACTAACATAGACTGCCAGCTAAAGGTGTACTGCCCCTGTTCACATGGAAGTCACACATTAAAATTATATTCTTTCGTTGGAGGAATGACTGCCAGCTAAAGGTGTACTGCCCCTGTTCATGTGGAAGTCACACATTAAAATTATATTCTTTCATTGGAGGAATATCTTCAAGCTGAGGACACATCTCTTCTTTTGTCACTTGGCACTTGTTCATAGAGCCACCAGCCTTGTCTTTAATCAGTCTTCAGTAGGATACTGAGAAGTTTTTTGAGTTAGAAAGATATAATGCAGTAGCTCATTGCAAATGGCAAAATAGCTGATGAGCTAGTAGTGATGGTCATGAAATATGCATGTGGTCAATGAGTGCTGAGTGGAAATGTAAGCTTTTAGGGCCCTGATTTCATTTAGGCTATTGTAAATCCATTAATGCTTCTCCAGAATTATCTGGACTTGTAATGTGGATAGTAGGACAAAGCATCTTTAATTCCTGTGAATGCAAATGACATTAGAGTGGAGTCTATTATTTCAGCGTGGATATTTAGGCATTTGATTTTTCCCACTCATGACTAAGCTTTACTGCTAACTAAGTAGAAAAGCTATAAGGAAATGGTTAAGTATATTGCCTTACCATATATGAAGTGGTTTTTATTTTAGGCTTGACTACCTGATTAGTCCACTGCAATGGTAGGGACACTGGATCTAATCACACTTAGGTTCTCACAGCACAATGAAGGAAAAAAGCACTTTAAAAATGAAAGACATGGTCAGTACAGGCTCTAAAAGAGGGGTTAAATAAAAATCTAAAGCAATGTCATGAAGCACAGTAATGCTCAGAATTGCAGAACGATTGTGGAATAGAAAGTCGGAATATAGTTCTGACACAAGTTCTTTCACAAGTAATTTTTGTATGGTGTTGAATCAGATCGAAACTGATTTTGGATGTGTTGCTCTCCCATTTGGCTCCCTACCCTGCATAACACCATCACTGCAAATAATTTCGCTCCCTGTCATATCCTTTGATCCCTTCCAAGCAGATCTCTTCCTGTTGAAGGATTACAAGTGACAAGATGACAAAGGGCTCTCACCAAGTCTCAGCCAAGGACCAGCTTCCTCTCATTGTGGAATCATGGCAAGTTTTGATCTGGTTTTACTATTTTAAAATTTCCCACAGATTTCCAGCACAGCTGATGCTGAATTGCTATTTACAGCCAGAACTAGAGAATGTTTACTTTGAATGTGCTCTTTAAGCCTTAAGAAAATTCTGGAATGTGGAAAATTTCTGGTTGTAAGGAGAGGCTTACTTACCCTGGCTTAGAACTGCTAACAGTGAATATAATTCAGGCTTAATAACCTGTGAACAACTTTGGGGATTTTTTAATCCTGTGGGAAGACTGCTTAGCTAATGAAGAGTTTGATCACAGGAACTGCAAAAAAATCCAGAGTCCCAAAATGTCCATCCTGGGAGATGTGGAACTGATTGAAAGAAAACTCTTCCTTAAAATTAGCCTCCTTTATGGATTTGCCCTTTCTTTTTGGCTCATAGACAGTGATTCCAGTGAATGACCAGTATGTCCAAAGAGGTAGGGAAGTTATAAGGATTCATATCACCTCAGACAGATCCAGCAGCAGTAATATATAAATAATTCACAAGTTTTTACAGCCACGTATTTTTCTTTCATCTTGGTGGTAATGTAGTTAACACTAATTATAATGGGTGGTTTTTTTTGCAATAATAATACAATGACAATTAGCTCTCCTTTTCTGAGACTGGGAAATCAGGAATAATTTAGTATGTTGTTGAAGATCCCCTGTCATTCTACCTGCACCTCCATACAGTCTGACCTCATTTGTTCATTTCTGGAAGAAAAATACCTGTTTGTTATTTTAATTCAGCACCAAACTGGTTAACATAAAATGATCCAAAGGTGTAAAAAAAGTCATCATTAATTCTCCACTATCATTTGTTTGGACTCTATCACAAAATGATACCTGGGTGAACCCTGTGAAGAAATTACCATCTGTTCAGTGAGCTGGCCAGTAGGAAGGAGTTAACTCACCAACATTTGGCTCAGCACTTTCAAATACAGCTTTCAGAAGGATGTTATTACTTCCATAAGTCAGTAGTAATTTTGGTTCAGATTTTGTCTGCAAAGTCATTTTCCTCTTCTGAAGGTGACACATCCTTAATTAACATACTTATTTTAGTTCAATTAATATTTATAATAAATTGCCCAAGATCTTTTTCCTGTATTCAGTTTTAATGCTACTTGTTCTAACTCTGAAATCAGTCTTTGCTTTAGCTTTGTTTGCTGTCTCAACTAAATATTTGGTTATGTTTTGTACCTTAGCAAAATAAGCACTTTCTATTCATTATCTTAACCAATGATTGGAACATTTTGGTGTTTCGCTGCTCTTTGGTTATATGTGATGCCATACAGATAAACATATTTCATGGACTTAACAGAAGTCAATACTCAGTAAATGACTGCCCTACAGGAACTTCATTTAAACTGCAAAATTAATAATAAATGTTTCCAAATAGATGCTTTCCAGCATATGACATTTGAATCATTTATAAGTCGGGCCTCTTCAGTAAGTCTTTTCATATTTAATGTATTAAGTTGGAGTATTTATTGCATTTCTGAAAAGAACAAAGAATGAGGTCCAAGAGGAAATCACTCAGGGTTTGGATGAAAGGAAAAACAAATATTTTAGGTCATATATACAACAAATTAAGGATAGACTGTGCCTTTAGGTAGAACCTTAAATAAAAACCCTATTCAACCCATCCACAAACAAAGGCTTAAGCTTTTGTTTAGCATCTGAATCATCACTTCTCCAGCACTCCATCCTTATGCAGAATAAACATTTGAAGATCCCATTAAAAACTTGTGGTGGGCTCTTTTCCCCAGACATCCAGCAAAAAATTAATCCTGCCTGCCTGCTGCTTCTCTTCTCCCCTGGCCTCAAGGAGGATCCAAGGTCACATCTTCCTGGTGAGGCTCCTCTGGTGAGTCCCTCTTCCAGCACTGTGCAAGTGGCTGGCACTCTATAAAACAGATTAAGGCTGTGGGCAATCTGGTTCCTAGTGACAAACGTACATGAATTATTGCCCTGGAAGAGCAGTGCATTCTGAAATTGGTGTCTAAAGGCAAGCCTTCAAGGAGGCTTGGCGTATAATCATGGCTTGGCTAACCTAGCAGAGAGTAGATCTTTTGGCCACTTAACACCTGTATGGATGTCTGTTGTAGGTTCTTGGACACCAGCAAGACTCGAGACATTATTATGAGTTATTTTTAAAAGTTAGAGAATGTGTAAGCAGGCACTAAAGCAAGATCAAGGCACCAAAACAAAAATGAAATGTTTTTTTTTCATTTAAATAAAAGTTATGGATCCTTTTTTTTTTTTGCATCGTACTGGCAAATACACGCTGTAAATGTAGATGTTTGTAACGCAGGTATTCTGGATGATTTAACACTATTAAATCTAATTTTTTTTGTTGTAAAGATTATTGTTGTTAATGAATACAAAATATTCTGCATCTGTAACACATGGATTAGCACTTATTAACACCACGCTGCCTGTTTATTTTGCTGCATCACATTTGTCTGAAAAGTATGTTTATGCTGTGGTTCTCAATAACAAGATGTTGAGGTCTCTTAGAAGAGACTGAGCTAGAAAGTAAAATCACTGAACAGAATTTGTTCTCTTTAGCTCAAACAAGGACACTAGATTATGATCTGATTATGGCCTGATCTAGACTGCAAAAGCCAAATGAATAATAAGAAGTATGTCTTAGTCTGATATCTTGCAAATTCAGTAGGTTCTGCTGTGATATCAGACCCTGATATCATTTCAGCTTAGGGCTTAGCTATGGATGAACCAGCTCCCTGCCTCTCCACCAACAAATAACACTGAAACTGTGGAAAAACAGCAGCTCAGCTTTCCATCCTCAGTACTGTACTTGCAATATTTCTCCAATATAGCACAGAAGAGCCCAGGACCACCAGAGAGTCAAGCACTACAGCTCCAAAGTAGAGGAGATGCTTCCCAGTGGGCCAGAAAAGGGAATGTGGATGCTAAGAGTGACTGAGGTTTCAGGCATATGCAATATTTGATATTATCAGCCTTGCAAAGCTCTAGTCAGCATGCTGGCACATTCCTATAAGGCACATTCCCATAAGGCACATTCCCATGCACAGAAGCACAAGTGCTGATTTAGACATTGCATATTCTGCCAAGCATCAAGACAGCTGCAAGTTGAGCATCCCAAAGTGCAGCACCCTGGGGTTCTCTCAGCTGATTCAGACCTTTTTGTTATCTGTGTATATACACAAAATGGCACATGATGTATCAAACTTTCACTAGGCACTGTAACTGTAAGAGGCATAAAATGAATAATTTATTTCTCAGCAGTCTGAGTAAAATATAGTGATCATTCAGTAAAGATCTAGAGGTATAGAATTCCTCATATTGATTTGATAATTTTGTTATGATTACATAAGAAATCACTGTATCCAAATGTTAATATCTGTATGCAACAGATGCTTTTCATTGGTTATGTGGCTCTCTTGCAATAGTGTTTTAATTAAACACTCTGGATGTATGCTGTAAAAATAGACTGCAGACATTTCTCACATTCACACAGATTAATTTCAACTTTTGCTTCAAATTTCAATAAAGTTTCCCCACCATTAAGATCTTTACCATCTCTGACCAGCTGCAGTACTGATACTGTAGGTTTCTCTGCCATTGTCAAAGTAAGCAATTATGCAGAATGCGTGCCTTTGAGGACAATCTATTTTTGGATTCCTAATCGGCGTATAATCATAGCCAGAAGAATGAATGCTGTTTTTACTTCTACTCTGAAGAAAGCAAATGATTTAAACTGATGGTCTGGGAAGAAAATGGATACAAGACTCGGTGTTTTACTCCCTGTAACAGAATCTGGTGTAATCTTCGGGCCTCCTTAACAGTTCTTTTTATCTGGAAAAATACTTAGAGGGAAAGGATTTCCCCGCCCCTAACCTTCTCCTCACATCCCCCTATCTGTATCCTCCCACAAATTTAAACTTCCTTAAACAAGTGAAAATGCAGAATTCAACTTTTCCTTCCTGGACTTCGGACATTAGACCCCATGAAATGTTGTTGTTCTGGGTTTTCTCCTATTGAGAATGTTGGAGGCTGGAGCAACACCAAAGGAAAACTGGAAACAATTTTTAGTCCTACTGCTTGGCCAAGACGGGTCTGAATTGGTGTAAATGGCTCTGCAGTTTACTAGTAATATTTTGAAGCAAACAGTTGTTAATGAGGTTGCTTAATTAAAAACTCACATGAGTCGTCTTAATGTTTCTGGAGACTGTGTTAATCTAGGGTTCAGCATTTCCACAGCTATAGAGGAAGTATCCTTCTTACTATCCCTTCTGCCTTCTCTCTGCCTTCTCAACATGTTAGCTCTCAAGATCTAACCAGTACTCTAACACATCCAACATTTTTTTTCCTGGCAGAAAATGCAATTATTCTTCTTATTTCAGTTGTTGGAGACTGAAGACACAAGAGTCATGCTGTTACTTCTCTAAGGAAGATCATATAGATTTAAAAACAATTATTTGTGAACAAGGACTAATTTCAAAATCTCCGGGTTATCCCCCAGGCTCTAAGAAGAAGACAGCCTAACAGGTGGCGATAACATTAGTGAACTGCAGAAAAGCCTATTACACAGAAAGAGAGGAGTCAATATCATCTTCATAGTCATATTCTGATAGGAAGGAAACTATCTTGTATGAAAACTCTTCTATGTGATTTTCCTCAGGGCTGTGAGAAATGAACCGTCAAGGATTTAGCAATGCTGAATTAAGATGTTACTGCTGCTAAGCACTGGCCCAAGCTGACTGGCCCTATGCCAGGGAATGCAGTTCCTTGTAAAAGAGGGAAATTGCAGCTTTCTACAAGGGGAAAACAGTTTGTACCTCAGTTGTAGTCTGATAAACTGGTTGAAACCCACCCCACTGGCAGTTTGAGGCAGCATGGGAGTGTACAAAACAAATACTCTATTTTAATACTCCTCCAAAAGCAGTAGTAATTTCCAGGCAAAAGCAATGCCACCTCTTGTCCTACAGAAAGTGGAGAGGACAAGGAAATGTGCTTCCAACAGATTTTCTGAGTCACTGTCACTCCAGCTGGGAGGGACTCTGCAGGTTTACTCCAGGTTAACAATGCAAACACTTTAGATGAAGGCTGGTGTATTTACCACCACATCCTGATGAATTAGACTGATGGTGGGGTTTTTTTCCACCTGGTGTAATGCAGCCTGGTAGCAACTTGTTCATAAAAGGATGTTTTTCCCTTGTGTTACTGTCAAGCAGCAACTTTACACAGTGTCCTGGAAGAGAGATGCAAATCCAGCAGCCCAGCAGAGAAAGTCTCCCGCAAGAATCTATAGGGCTTTGGGGAATTTATTTAAAGATGCAAATAATAAAGGCAGAGGTTAGAAAAAAGTTGCGGAAGGAAAACAATATTGCCATCCAAGTGCCTGAAAGATGGGAAAAAGAAGGATAACAAGTCAGGAATGAAGGTGGCATTTGCTGTTGTATAGAACAAAAATGACGCAGAGAAGATGTGGTGGAATAATTCAAAGAAAACAAACAGTACCGATTTTACACTGAAACAGGCAAACAAACAGAAAGGAACTAGAGAAAGCTGACAAAGCTAGTTGTGAACTGCCATCCTGGGGGATATTAATCTATGTGAGATAGCTTAGAATAACCAACTCAATCCAGGGAGATGCAAAGGGATGGAAATGACAGCAAGTCCCTGCCAGGTCAGGGACTCCATTTGGAGTTCTGTGTCCAGTTTCAGTATAAGGTAGATGTGAAGTTCCTGGAAAGACTCAGGCAAAGGACCAGAAAAATGATTAAAGAAAAGAAGCATCTCTCATATGCAGAGAGGTTGAATGAACTACAATTATTGAGGATGGAGGTTGAGGAGAAGGCTCAGGGGGATCTTATCCATGTGTGGAGGAGTAACAAAGAAGAAGCCAGGCTCTTCTCTGTGGTGTTCAGTGTCAGGACAAGAGACAACGGGCACAAACTGAAATACAGGAAATTCTATGTAAAGGTAAGAATTTTATTTATTTATTCATTAGATGAGAGGTGTCCATGCCCATGACAGGGAGGTTGGATTAAATGATCTCTGAGGTCCCTTCCAGCCTAGGCCATCCTATGATTCCATGATTCTATGATTTATTACTATGAGGATTGCCTAGAAATGCTGCGGACTCTCCACCTTTGGAGATATTTAAACCCATTTGGATACAGTCCTAAGCTCTGGCTGACCCTGCTCTGAGCAGGGCAGTTGTACTTGATAATCACCAGAGGTGCCTTTCAACCTGAATTATCTCATGATTTGTATATTCTGTAAATGCAAGAAAAATTAGCCTTAGTTTTAAAATGATATATCATTTCACTATACAGTACTTCAGGATATATTGTTCACTGGCACGGTTTACCATAGCATTGTTATAACACTGACTTGTTGCATATTATAGGGCTGTTGGGCTAATAACCTACACAATAGAAATCTGCAGATTCTTCTGGTTTACTACTTCCTAGTGCACAACAAATGTCAAGATACTTTATGAAAAACAATAATTATTGCTGGATTTTCCAACACTAATAAGATATTAAAATAAGTTTCAAAACACAGTCACATTCAGGCTGTTTGACATGACAAATATTAACTGCAGACTAAGTGAAAAAAACCTTTCTGTTTGTGCCTGAGAACTACTGAGTTCACTTCACTTACAGACTAAAATCTTGTGTAGGAAGAATGGGACTTCTGCTGTTCCATTCAGCGGGGCCAGAACCTTGCAAGTAATCAGGTCTGAGATATGCTTTTAAATTAATGGGTAAATGGCCCAAATCAATCAATACAAAATACGGTGAGATGCCTTCATGTATTTCCCATCTTACAGAGAGATAAGAAAAACTAAACCTAATTTAGCTAAAACTTGCACTATTAAACCCCTGAAAATGCTCTAGGATTAGCTGTGACTAAGATTGTGGCAGGAGCTTCAACTGGAAGTGTATGCAATAGGCATGGAGATCCTAACCATCCTTTCCCACTGCTCCCAATTAGTACCAGCTGGCGACACTAATTATACATGAAATTCCTGAGACTGGCACAAACAGAAACCGCATCTCCCAGCATCCCTCCATCCCTGCCCAGAGGGCTGGAGCATGTCGTGGGGATTTCCTGGCAGTTGCAAGGAGAGCGGCAGAGCAGGCACAGCGGAAGCTTCAGCTCAGGAAGCCATCAATAGCCTGCCAACTCTTCAGCATGTTCTGCCATCCCGTGGGCATGACTAGAAATCAGTCATTTGGCCTGGGGTGTGATAGAGTTTCCGCTCAGTTGAGTCTCATCGATTTTTAAAGCGTTCAAATGACTTGTAAGTGCATTGCAGGCAGGCATCTGGCATCAGGGCAGGGCAGGAGAGATGCAGGGCAAAAACATCATGGTGAGACGGACAGAAAGAAGGCTTAAGCAAATGAGATTAAGTCTGGATGACTGGTACATCTAATTTGTATTTACCTGTGTTTTGGATTAAAATAAATCTATTTTCAGGTCACCTTTTACAGCTTTATTTCAGAACCCTTATCTGAAGAAAAGCAGAGGACAGGGTAATGGTGACACAACTTGAGGCACAAATGAATGCAATGTGTACTGTAATGACACTTTAAATTCAGTTTCTTACAAGATGTACTCTTTGATTTTATCCATTCTGCCATGGATTTGCAAAATATGTTGGTTTTCTGGAAACACACTGAAGTATAATGATTATACATGTATTTTTTAAAGGAGCCAACAACGTCAGAAAATTGACATCACAGGTGACACAAATACGACTCCTTTTAAAATATTAAAAGCAGTGAATTGTGTCTTAATTTAGTGTAGCCAATGACCATTCATTATAATGAAAAAAGTCGAAGTGTCTAATATCATCTCGTGGTGTTCTCTTATGCAAGCAGGGGAAACTTTCCAGGTGCTTTATGGAAGACAAATCCAGGTGAAAATCTGGATTTAGATAGGGAAGATCACTATCACAAGGGATAGACCATATACGAGGTAAAGATACTAGTCATTCTAGGTTTAGTACTACACATTAATCACATGAAATGGAAAAGAAAATAAAGTTAATTAATCTGAAAATGCCACAAAATGGGGAAAAGCTATAAGGAACTGAAAAAGAAATCTTACAAGAGAGGAATCTTACTCAGCACCATTTAAGCTGACTGGCACTGCAACTGGTACCTCTGCTCAGAAACGCTGCAGAGCTGCGGGGTGATGCCCAGTAGGAGAGAGTGGGGATGCCCCAGGAGTTAGAAGCAAGAAAGCCTGACTTATGAGGAAAAACTGAAAAGCCTGCAGTTGTTTATATGCAGGAAGAAAACACCACCAAAAATCCAAATGACAAAACCCACTGATAATATTCAAACTGGGACGACAGAACCTTACAGTACTTGAGAAGTCATAATTGGGATAAACTGAAGAAAGGAAGATTCAATTTAGACAATAGGGAAAAGAAAGTAACTTATAGAATTTTGCATCTCTATTTCTAAGACAATAGGGATTTAAGGAGTTTCGTATTCTGGTTTTTAGATATACAGCCAAATTCTGAGCTTTAATAAGTCATTGCAGCTTATGTCTCCCAAGATCCAAAAAAGCCCATACCATGTGACATTTATGGGAGCTGCATATACTATAACTGGGGTAACAGAGGAGTTCCTAACATCTCTTGCTGAGTCATAAAAAATAGGTAAACCAACAGACACATGCCCAAAACTCTTTTGCATCTGGAATAAATGTGTGTCTGTATGGAAACAACCTATTGTATCCAGGTATTATAGCTAGATGTGCAGGATAATAATGCTTTGCATTTATAGCCATCACTAATCTATACATATATTTCATATGCATGTATATGTGCACATCTGCAGAGGGGAGGGTGGAAATAACCAGCAGATATTTAAAGACAAAATTGCACTATCTTTCACTGGGTTTAATAAAAAAATAACATCAGTACTGCTGAATTTCCATGGAAGTCCCAATAAAATGTGCATCTGTATCAACAGATTATTTCTTGTAGAAGTCTCTGTAGAAGGTGGAATTTATACTTTTTGTTGTTGTTGATAACTTGGAGGGGATGAAGATTTTCAGATTTAATTATTAAATTGCAGACTTGCGGCTAGCCTATTAAAGACAGCACACAATTAAGACAGTGGAGGATTGATAAACAATGGCCTGATTTCAATTGTAAACAAGGGAAGGAATATTTTCAATAAAATTTCTCAATTGCTTCCAATGCTTTTACTGAATGTGTGCAGTTTAAAAACTGCAATTTTAAGAACTACTTATGTTTTTTGGTAATTTACAATGAACATAAGCATTCCAGCATTAGTCATGCACTCGTCCTATGCAGTGCTGAAGCAAATTCGGGTACAATTTTGAACTAGCAGGCTAGGGAGTCCAAAATATGAAGATAAATTTTCTGAAAAGCAACTCATGATTGGATAAAGAAGAAAATACTCATACTCAATCTGGAAAGCTGTGGAGAAGGTTAAAACCTTTCCAGCAAAAACGACAGGACCAATTTCCTGTCCAATGACAGGACAATGAGCAGTGGATACAAGCTGGAACATACGCGGTTCCATAAAAATATTAGAAAAAGCATTTTCACTGTGAGAGTGACAGAGCACTGGCACAGGCTGCCCAGGGAGGTTGTGGAGTCTCCTTCTCCGGAGATATTCAAAACTCCTCTAGATGCGTTCCTGTGCGATCTACTGTAGATGATCCTGCTCTGGCAGGAGGTCGGACTAGATGATCTTTTGAGGTCCCTTCCAACTCCTAACTGTGATTCTGTGATTCTGTGAAAACAGATTTTGGCCACTGTCCTCAGGCACCAATTGTGAGAGGTGAAGAGGAAATGCTGCTTGCGACCTGAAGACAGCTTAGCTCAGGAGGATTCTTCCTGATCCAGCGCAGCACCTCCAAGAGCTAGCGTTGCTGGAGAGAGGCCTCATCCTGCTGCTCGCAGCGGTGCAACCTGCAACCACTGTACCTCATGCACAGAGCAACCATGCAGGCAGGTATTATGGTTGCAGTCACCACGCAGACACACCTGCAAAAATCTGAGTAATGGTTCCTGTGCTCCTTAAAAGGGGTTGTCATCAAAAGCTTCTCCTTCTATGCCAGGGAATACCTGTCGCTGCTCCCTAAGGGAGAAGCAGGTCCGTGAGTGGTGATGAGAGGTTTTTGCTGGCTGCCGCAGCTCTCACACTGAACCAAACAAGATGCACGTTACCAAACACTGCTGGGAAATGCATTTTTTTCCCCTATTACCATGGCAATGGTCAGACCAGCCCGCTAACGGGATGTCTGATGGGGCAGGCCATATAATGCCATATGCAGTGGGCTGGATGTGGGAGAATAATGCTGTATATCAGGTATCTGCTTACCAGAGCTCTTGTTGCTGACTTGTGAAAAATGTGGCAAAAGGATCCTCTAAATTGCAATCTTTTAGTTGGAGAATGATCTGTATTCAAAATTGGATATCTCTCACCCTCTGTGAGGTAATACTGGACAGTTGTATCATTATAGCTTCCTATATAGTATTTCAAATTTTATATTACTCCATTAATTATTAACTTCTAGTGCAAATCACTGTGGTAGGAATATGCTGCACTTAGGTCTGAAAAGAAAACATTAAATCTTCCTTAAGGTGTAAGTTCTTTTACAGATCTAGTTGGAGCACTTCTATCTTCCAGTGCTTTTAATATGGTTTCCTGGAAAAATGGAGGAGATAAGCACATGTGTCAGCATAATCAAATCAGCTCATCTGTAGTGGAACAAGCAGTGAGAAAGACTCATGTGCTTAATTCATTAGAATATACTATCGGAAAATAAGTGGTAAATATTTTGCATCCTATTGTTTTACTATGGATTCAATTTGTTTGGTTTTTTTCTTTTGAAGCAGAAGAGCATGGAATGAATATTCTGCTTTGAATTCTGTAGATAATCAGCCTTTTGAACAAAAAGTCCTATGTGGGTGGACACAGAGGTATGAAGTTGGGATGATAGGCAACATAGAGGGGCAGAGGTTCTGAAAGCAATAGACAGAGCTGAAGCAGAAAGAGGAACTAAGCATTAAAAAAAAAAATCACTGTCATTTCTCCTGTTGCAGGTGACAGGGATGTGAGGCCTTCAGTCTGAGGACTCTCCCTGCTGTGAGTAGCCTTATGCGCATGATTATCGAATCAGGCCCACCATGAACTAAGGAAGGCTTTGGCAGTTGCAGCCATATTTCTCAAAGAAAGCACCAGGCACAATCTAGTAATTCAGTAGTGAATCCAAGCAATTTTACACGGGCTGCTTATTACCCACATTTTAAATTTAGTGATGACCTATTTTGACTATTCAGTTTGGGTAATGACTTTGCAAAATGCTAAGACATAATGCTTTTGTTCATTGTTTACACTAGATTGTCATTGGACGTATCCTCAGCATTATCTGAGCCCAGTTCCACTAGATACATGTAAAACATCTGTGATAACAGTACTCATCCAGCTACTTGAGCCATTGTTCTCTTGGAAAAAGCAGGACAGAGAACACATTACTGAAATCTGATTCTGCAGTAATAATAGATTACCTCAACCACCTGCCTGTTATTAAGTCCATATCCTAAATCAATTATACAGCTCATTACACAATTCCTATTTGGCCCATCTAGTTAAATGCATCTAAATAAACACACATTTGAAAAGGAATACATCTAAACTAGAGTTCAGCTATAGAATTTAAGTAAGGGTAAATTCAAAAAAAGTCTCTTCGATATTGAAATATAAAACTTTTTTCTTCTTTTTGTTAATTTGATTTTGCTTCACTTAGAAACAAAGACACATATAATCTTAAAGAGGCTATAAAAAGGAACTACAGAGAGCAGCTTCTACAGTGAATGATTTTTTAGACTTGGCTGTCTGGAATACAAGGAATAGATCATTGTCTCTGTTGAAAGGGTGCACTCCTGAGGAGAGATTCTACATGTGTAAAGTAAAAAAAAAAAAAAAAAGAGAGAAAAAAAATGATTGAAGAAACAGTTCTTGGTGGGCTTTTTTTTGGTCCTACAAATCCTATTAAAATAGAAACTGCCCAATTACACTGAGTTATGTCATGCTATGTGCTTATTTACTGTGAAAGCTGTTCAGTAGGTATGAGATCAAGAACAAATTTGATTTCATAACTATACTATTCCCCTTAGATGAATTTAAATGGGAATTTAAAATATTGGAGGCAGGCAAATCACAGTTAATTTTCCAAACAAATATTGCGAGGATCCTACTTCATTATCATTACTAGCCATTATGTGTAGTATAATAAAATCTAGAAACTTTACTTATGGACATGAACTTCACCCATTGCTGTATAAGATAATTTCACCACATTATTAATTAGAGACAAGTGAGAAGTAGGAGTATTTGAGTTGATTTCAACAAGTGCTGAATTCTGCATTCCTAACATCAGTACTGTAGCTGTTTCACTTCTGTTTAATAATGCTGCAGTTAAAAGAAATTGTTAGCCTTTCTCCATTCTTCATCTGGGGAATATACACTGACTGTTTTATATGGTAGAAAATGTGTTTGCAAAGCTAAGAACAACCTCACTGCATTTCAGAGGGAATTTTTGTCAAGTTCTATAAATCAAACAACGCAAGCAACATTTTGTATTCTGCATTCAGCAATTGTTTGCATTATTTCTTAGCTTCTGCATGCTATGGTGAATTTTCAGTCCAGCTTTTTCCTTTACCTCATTCAAATCACAAAATTCTTTCCTAATCTTTTTCTTCCAAAGCCTTTATTAAATTATATGGGGAAATCCTACTAATGTTCTGATTGTTGTAGTCTCCCAAAAAAAAGTCATTATGTCCCTCCTCCTGCTCATTAGTCCCTTGCATATTGACCCAGGATATTCATTCGCCCTTCTGGCACATCATCTGTCAGGAACTGGATTGGTTTCCCCTTAGATAATTTTCAAGTCATGACTTACACGTGTATTCTCCCTCCCCTTTTTGCATGTACCTTCTGTTATTGGAGACTTTTACATTTCTTTGTGTTTAAAACCTTCATTTTCGTTTGAATGGAGTCTGGTTTACCTTTACCAATCCTTCTATGTGATGGGCCTCACACTGCTGTTCCACCAGAGTCACGTTTTGGGCAATGTTTGTCACTGACACCTGCAATGATGAAAATGCTCATTGTCAGGCTGGTCCTGATTCCCCCAGCTCCTATATTTCAAGTCAACTACCCATTGGCAATAGCTCTCAACTGCCCCTTCATTATCCATTTAGCATTAATGTTATTAGTGCTCTAGAGTGGTAATGCTTTAATAGTAATACTAAACTTGTAAAAGTTTACAATGTTGCTGTTATTAACCAATTTTCTAACCTCAAAAAATGGAAACAGGGCTTACTCTTCACAGAATTTTGTTTAAGAACTTATATCCGCTGTTGTCAGCCAATGCTTGTATCAACTTCCAACCTCCCTTTAATTTCACTTGGGCCAGTCACCAGTTCTTCAGGTCCTTATTCTTTAGAAATTTAAGAAAATTATTCTGCTTCTGCTTGAGTTTCCATGATACACTAAAAGACTAAATATTATCTCAAACACATTGGATTCAATTTATCAAAACTGGCTGATATTTAAGATATCTGTCTCTTGCTAAATTTGACTCGCATCTCTCCGGAGTACTGAAAAGTGTAGTCTTCCTCCAAAAACATATCACACAACTCTGCTAATTTGTGAATAAAAAGCAGAAATATTTGTTGAACTTAAATCCTTTTTTATAAATCCTGAATAACTTTACTATTCTTAATTCCTTCAAAGACTATTATCCTTAGTTCTCCTGAAGTGGATTTTTTGTCAGTATTTAGGTACATTTTTCTTTGTATGGCATTTAATAAATTCTAAATAATATGTTCCCCTCTATTGCCACTTTTGAATTTTTAATAAACATTTTGTTATTTTTAACGCTATCATTTGCAATCGCTAGCATTGGATTATCTCCAAACTTCTCTTTTTTACTTGGGAAATGAGAGCTTCCTGCCTTTCTACTGAAATTTTCTCCTCTATATTACTCCTTCCACAATTTGTTCCTATTTAAAGTGTTCCTTTATAATTTTACTTGCAAGATGTTTCAGTAAAGGGAATATTAATGTGGAGATTTTAAAACGTCAATTCAAACATATTCATGCTTCTGGTGTTCTGAGATAATCAGTAACTCTCAAAGAAGTCAGTACCTTGGTACAGAATTCACTAAAGGCCATGGGCAAAGAGCCAAGGGTTAGGGCTGGGCAAGCCACTAAATTCTGACAGATGCTCTCTAATTCCTCTCCCTTCTCAAACTGGAAGAGGAAATGAATGAGACAGAGAGACTTAAAGAGAATAAGGTAGAAAGACTTGTGGATTGAAAAAGAAAATGGAAACGCTTTTAATAAAACAATAATAGTACTAATAAGAAAATAATAAAAATAATGAACTATATAGAAATATATACAAATCCAATATCAAACCTGACTACCCCCTGATAGCAGTTACCACCGATGTCACAGAGCAGGAGACACCAGGGAGGCCCCGGGCTCAGCAGCAGAGGGGAACAGACACAGGAGGTGGATTTGAGAACTCAGGATTGGGATCAAAGGCAAATGATCAGAGTCCTTGTATTCTGGCCACTGAAGAAGATACCTTAATCCCTGTGATCCCTCATCTTTATACTGAACATAACATATATGGAATGGAATGCTCTCATTGATTACCTGTCCAGTTTGTTCCTCACCAGAAGTACAACCTTTTAATTCCTTCCAACTCCTCTACTTCTCAGCACCCCCAACATGGTACATAAGATCCAGTAGTGACCTTGGTCACTATAGGAGCAAGAATTGGTTCTTTTTAGCTGAAACAATGACAGCTTTATACTGGACTATTACACAGTGATAACATCTCAAAAGAGCCACTCAATGGACAGCAGAATAGAAATGATAGTTTTCATTTTTTGAAGACTACAAGTGGTTGAACTTACTTGCATTTTCATTATTCTGGCATGTGATGAATATTGAAAGAAACATGAAAAAAATATACCTCATGAAAATTGTAGCCTGTGGACATTTAGGTCATGAATTTACTCCTGAAAAAAAGTATTTTTTAAGGGAAATTTGGATGTCTTCAAAAACAATAATTATGTCTTCCAAATATATCCTCATAAAAGACGACTGTGCTAGGTTAAGATTTCTCAGCTCAGAGTCCAAAAGAGAGAAAAGACATTTTTTGAAAATCAAAGATAACAAGCAAGACTGTAGCCTGCAGGGCAAAAGTAAGGAGCACATTTGAGTGTCAAAGCTCAAAAAAAATTTGTTTGAATAGATTCACATTCAAGAATTTACAAAGGCATCCCAGATGCGCTTTACAGCTCCACGGAATGAAAATGTGCACATACATGCACTGGACATAAGGAAGAAATTTTGTACAGTGAGTGAGGTGAAAGACTGGAGCAGGTTGCCCAGAGGCAGAGAAGTTGCGGAAGCCTCCTCCCTAGAAGTGTCCAAGGCCACACTGGATGGGGCTTTGAGCAACCTGGTCCTAGTGAAAGACTTTCGTGCCTACAGCAATGGGGTTGGAGTAGATAACCTTTAAAGGCTCATTTTAACCCAACCCATTCTATGATTCTATGATTATATGTAGTAAAATAATACCATTTTCCTAGTGATTATAAGATCTATGAAATAGAATTAAGAAAGCTGGAAGTATCATCCTGTTGCCTGCCTTTGCGATTTTTCTTCTTTGAAAGCTACACTCATCCTCCCCATCAAAGAGTTGCATTTTCTATCAAATTAATGGAGTTCTCCTCCTGACCATAAAACTTCAATCATCCAAGTCACTGAAAAAAAAAACCCAAGCGCTGTAATTTAAGTGCCTGTTCATGAAGTTGTAATGCTACAGTCTAACCAACTACCAGTCCTAACAGCTAATGTACTTCAGGAGTTATGGACTGAAAAATGACCGTACAGAATTGCCAAATTATATTGAACAAGCAGTTAATATGTGAATATATTTTTTTCTTTTTCTTTTTCTTTTTCTTTTTCTTTTTCTTTTTCTTTTTCTTTTTCTTTTTCTTTTTTTTTCTTTTTCTTTTTCTTTTTCTTTTTCTTTTTCTTTTTCTTTTTCTTTTTCTTTTTCTTTTTCTTTTTCTTTTTCTTTTTCTTTTTCTTTTTTCTTTTTTTTTTTCCCCAAGAAAGATAGCAAAATTCTTCTTAACTGGAAGTTTTCTCTGCTCCTCAGAGGAGATTTTTCTGTGTCTGTGTGGTGCAGAAAAGGCTCTCCTTTCCTCACTGACTACTTGCAGAGACACACATTTTTCACTCATTATAGAGCTGCCCCAACGTTTCTGAAAGCTTATTGAAAAGGGAGCTCTGGCTGACCAGGAATAGAGAACTGGGGAGACTTCTGTTGGCTTTCTCTTCTCATCCCAGTTCTCTGAGAGGACAGGAGGGCTGGATAGGATCCTCCTGCCTTGGGGAGGCCCACCCTCCTCAGGAGTTGTCATTACATCAAACACAAAAGCTCCTTCCCATGCACGGAGAACGGTGGCCAATCTGATTTCCCAGGCCTCTCACTTGTCAAATGAAAAAAAATTAAATTAAATTAAAAGCCAGTAACTAAGATTCAGAGAGGACAGTGTTGACCAAGGCTCTTCTTCGGTCATATTTCTTCTGCTGGCAGGACAGGAACATATAAATATGTATATATATATATATGCTATAGATTATGATTGTTAGGTTCACAGCAGAAAGAAAACTACCTTCAGAGGCTGGTTAAAAGTGGGATTTTTTTCAGTTCTTTGGCACCACTATTTTTCTTAAAAGCAGGACTAATATGCAAAGAATCAATATTAACAACATTTTAGGGCTTTGAAAGATTTATACATATACCATACCATAGGACCAAAGAAACTTATTTCGTAATGAAAGTCATACAGACAGAGTGACATTTAGGTAAGTGCCTATCAAATCTGGCATTTATTATGCATACAAGTAAGCTTAACTGAGTGATGGAAATTAAAATTTTAGACCCTACTCCAAGATGGACTGTTTGCAGTTCTTTTTATATGGAAAATAAAATTTCTTTTCTTATGAGCAATTTATCCTGCATAAGATTATTATTATTTTAAATACTCAAAATATGTTACTTTTGGACAAATTTTAATTTTTAATATTATAAAAAATTAATCACTTTTGACAGCCAAGTCTTCTGAGAAGTAGTATTTCATCTTGGTTTTTACTATGCTTCTTTCATTTCCAGTGACTGAGTAATTGAGTCTTAGTTTTAATCTGAACATCATGACAAAACTAGGTTTGCTATCTATTAAAGAACACATCAAAATTAAAAGGAAGACATACTATGTGGAAACTGGTATAAAATATGCTTCAAAATCTCTGTGCTCATTCATTCCTCAAGCTTGTTATGTACGTTACTGGTTATGTTACGAACACATCTGTAAGGGGTCATATTTCATTTCTATTTGGCATTCTAATAACCTGTTGTCAAAGTAATATGAACAGAGTGAAAGACAAAATGAATTTTCAGAAATCTTGAATATACAAGGTCTAGAAGACGCTTTAGATAATGAAAGCAATGGTCTCGTAAGAGGTATTTATTAACCTCATCTGCAAATAATATTGATATGCTAAAATGCATTCATAGAATATCTATGAATGAGCAGCTAGACATTCTAGTCAGGAAATTGCTCAGAATTGTATTGTACAGTGTGAACAGCCTCAAAATTTAATATGCTGTTAAGAAAAAATCATTCTTTAGTCCTGCTAAGGCTCTTTGTGTTACTGGATAATGGTCCTGATTCATGGACAGGTAAAAAACTACTACGCAATAGGTAGATATTAATTAAAATTACTGTTTCCGTATGTAGAGAGCTGATTAGCTGGATTGCATCAATCCTTCAGCTATGAAGAGAAGGGTAAAGAAGCCACCTTTCTTGCTCTCCTGGCCCTTGGCTCTGCAGGGCTGTCACCTGAAGGATGAAGGGAGTGAAGTGTGGGCTATGTTCTCCAAGGCTGATGATGTTTCCCTGCTAAATTGTTGCAAAGTTTTCATTGAACTCCAAAACTTCTGCCCACCCATGGGCAGTTTCAGGACTAACGCTGTCTTTCTCTCCCCTTGTTTAACTGCCTCCAGAGGGGTCCTCTGCAGCTCCGTCTCACGTGCCGTTCCCACTTCAACATGTAAGGAAAAAAGTGCCTAACTCAGCACCATAAACTACACTGATGCCCAATACCAGGGCCAAGTCTCTTTTGGGGTTAAGTCCCTAAGCTCAGTGGTTTCAGCTTCTGAAATACTAAACCTAGGCTCCAAAGCACTTCTGAACTCACACACGATGCTCCTAGGCCTGTTGGAAAGTTTTACTTTCCACATTTTATAAAACTTACGTAGTATTTTTATATAAAAGTTTCTTTCGGGCTGTTTTTTATGACAAAAGGTTTGCTAGTTAGGTGTTCATAGAATTACAGAATGGCATAGGCTGGAAGGGACCTTAGAGGTCATCTAGTCTAACCTCCCTGTCATGGGCAGGGACGCCACCTCTCGACTAGACCAGGCAACACATGGGGACTGAGCAGGAATCGAACCTGTGACCTTGGTGTCGGTCATTGTTGTCAGCACTGTGCTCAAAGCACTGAGCTAACCAGCCCCCTATCAAATTGCATATTTATTATTAAAGAATACTTTGATCCTTTCAGAGCACTTAATAAAGCTTTTCCTCTTTGTGCCTGTCTTCCAGTGTGAGAAAGTCCTACCGACATCTTCCTTAGTGTACAAATTGTTGGGTCTCTGAGATTTCTCTTACTTTTAGTGACACATAAGGAAGTATAAATTCATTCCTCAGTTACATGGAGAATATCCTGGTCAACACAAAGCTCTTTGGCAAATAATTCTGTCCTCCCTGCTTGGCTGATGCCTTAAGGACATGAATAACCAAGACCTTGTTCAGGTCAAACAAAGTGAGGGAGAGAAAATGGTGTAGTTTTTGTGCTGCTGCTTGGCATCTCGATGAGTTTGATATTCAATGTGGCTTTGTGAGAATTTGGCAAGAGGCTCAAATCTCTCTCTGCTCTGCTTTTCTGTCCTCTTTCATTGCCAGGCTGTAAATGGAGAACCTACCTTCCAGTGGTTTCCTGAGGGACAGTAGACTGGAGACCGTGAGGGGTGCAGGCACTACAGTAACAGAGACCTTCTATCCGCAGTCCAGGGTCAGAGCTTTGCTCAGAGAACAGGGCAGGTTTTGCTGAATCAGTGCCTTGAGGACTTGTTTCAGTCTCATTTGTTTACATGCTAAAGTGCTTTGCTGAATTATAGCCCATGGCAACATGCTGCCAGCCCTTCACTTCCTGATTAAAAACAAAAAAGCCTTTCACATTTCTGGAAACTGTTCACGTGCTGTGAGCAGTGCCATCCAAGGTGCCCCTCTTGTCCTGATCATTCCTCTGTGCCTACCCAACAAAACTCCATCCAGACCAACAGGATTGTTTTCATCTGAACAGACTGTATGGAAAGAACTTTGTTTTCTAATTATGTGCCAATTTCTCCCCTCTTGCTTGTCTCATCCAAGAAAATAATGCAGCTCTTAGCAAATATCCTGAGGCAGTACAATTGCCTATTTAATAGGACTCCCTGTTGATTTCAATGCACTATCAAAGTGTTTCAAAAGGTTGATGGTACAATATGGCCCAAAGGTGCTTTTTACTAATGTGTCATCTGGCACATAGAGAGATAAAACCAAAGGAAAATCTGACTGCTTCTTGAATGAGGCTATCTGTACTGGCATTGCTAGACAAAACAAAACAACGCTTTCTCAGTAAGTTAAATTTTCATGTCTTGGAAATGCCCTATATGACACAGAGTAAAATTCGAACTATGTCTGAGAAAAGGAAGTATCTCCTACTCTTAGATAAATCGGAAAATCAATGCAAAACAGTCCAGGCAGTGCCTACTGTGATGTTTTCCAGTACAAGCCCCCGTTCAAACTCTCATATCAGATTAAGATACCTGAATATTTCAGGTGTAAACCAGGACAGCAAAGCTACAAAAGGAAGGGAGGGCTGGCGCCCATTTTCAGGGAGGAGATGCTGCCTTCCTCAAGACTACTTTCCTCCAGACTGCAATGGTATTTCAAGACAGAACCGTGGCCAGCTGGAGAAGATAAGAGCAAATCCTTTTACATCAGCAATCACACTGGCTAAGCACAACATCTGCTATCAGCTCTGGATTCAGAGAAATTTCATATAAACTAATCACCCATCACTGAACACACTGAGAGGGAGAAAAAGGATTTAACGGTTGATTGGTTTCATGGTTCTGACACTTTACGTCTTCCCTTATGGGTTTTTTAAGTAAGTGAAGCACCACTATTCGACTCTTCAGACAGTTTAGGTGACCTCAATATGAAACAGTCTCTCTAATGTCTACGAAAAATTATTACCCAAGTTTCAAAAGTTACTATGATTTTGTGTGCCTGTTATTTGGAGTATTCTATTTAATTTCAAAAGAACTTATTTTCACAAAAGTGTCCCTACTTTTACCCTTTAAAGGCCAAGGACATTCAGTATGGTTATTCCAACGGACGGCAAAAAGAACTGCTAATAAACATAGCTGCTGTTTAACTGAGAGAAGGAGCATCCTGTCTGGATGAGGTCTTCAGTATCATCATGATGACTTTGAGAGTATGGCTTTATAAGACAAGTGGCAACCATGCAGTTTGCGGATTTAGGAATTCCTACACACTTATTAACTTAACAGACAATTAGGCTGTAATAGGTACAATTAAAATCCACAACTTTCTAAGAAATCTCTAGTTAACACACCTACATGATAGATCCTGTTAAGTAAATAATGGGCTTTGAAAAGTCATCATATTTGTATATATGTCTTAATACATTGCTAAAGTTCTGATTTTTATTTGTACCACAATTCAACTATGCAACTTGTGCCATTTTTGTATAGCTTTTTTAAATCTTTACAAATACACTTAGTAACCCGGAACTTCACCAAGATTCTATCTTTAGAGGTTTAAAAACTTTGAATAAATTAATTCTATTTTGAATACCAATATATTTTCCAAGACATGTAACACTTGACATTCTTAAAGGTCTTAAATATTTTTCTTGACTTCACACAAAATGGCACTTGTGAAA
The DNA here is from genome assembly GCF_000703405.1 of Apaloderma vittatum. NCBI lineage: Eukaryota > Metazoa > Chordata > Aves > Trogoniformes > Trogonidae > Apaloderma > Apaloderma vittatum. Next base: position 45,345 of record NW_009692893.1, on the reverse strand, counting down.
ATGCTGAATAAATATTTCAAGGTAGTGTCTGTGGGATTGAATCAAGTAATTTTTCCTGAATCCTGTAGACATCAGTGATGAAGATTTTTGGTATATTATCTCCTGCTCAAAATTTCATACTTGAGTTTAATAAGGTAAAAAATATTTGGTCCTAATTCAGCCAAAGTTTAGATGGATGATAATCCTTCATATAAATGTCATGTCTGTATCCTAAAAAATTTATTTCCTATTTTGGAAGAGTGCCATGAGGACTTAACAAGATCTATTATCATCTATTCACTAACTTTACTTGACTTCTTATTTAAAAAAAGAAAGGTAGTGAAGAGTAATTCTAGCCTTTTACTCCCTAAATCATGTCTGATTTTGTGTGGTGTGTTAGTGCATGAGATATCACCTAAAATTACATAGTCAGTAAAATCTTTTGTACAAATGCTTCTATCAGTTTACCAAGTCTCTGTGTAAGTCAAGCTCTGTAAGCAAATTCACCAGAGCATTTGCCCAGGAAATCTGAGCTGTAAGAGAGATACATGGAATAGTGTAAGTACTTGCTGTTAGTATGTGAACAGAAATTCTAGATCATAATCGACTAGGTGCACAACCTCTTATGTGAGAAAGTTTTCAAGCAGCAAAGGCATTGGTTAGACCTAGCTAAACTCCTGCTGTAAAGAATGTAGAGTAAGTTTGCCATATTCTGAAACACAACAAAATCCAGAACACCTCAAAATATTCTACAAAAGGAGCATCTGACTGTTCTTGTCATCCTAGCTTTCAACTGAAAGAAAATAAAGGTTTTCTTCTGGAGATATTGAGAAAGGAAATTTCTATGTTGATTGATTTTTTTTTCTCCAGATTTCTCCAAAAGGAAGTAGATAAAAATTAACACATGGACAAAATAATTGCTGATAGGTAGAATTTAATACTCTTGCATATATTTTGAGTCAAAGTTTCATGTCTTGAAGCTTTCTGTAATCTCTATAACTTGAACTGATTCTTTGGTCCAAATGATTTTTTCAGAACCATTTTAGGTATCTTTAGAACTAAAGCTACAGCTTAAGACAGAGCTGACAATGTTGCTCAACTCCCTCCCTCCTCTGCAAAAAATTTTATATGAGAAAATCAAACCCATAAATTACACAAGGAAACTCTGCTGCAGAGGCTACATCAATAATGCCTCTTCAAGTAGACCCAGACAGAGGGCTCCCTATATTTCTACTGCTCAGCAGAAGGTGTCAATATTTAATGTGACAGGCAAAGCAAGAGGAAAGGTTTCTGATGACAGGAAGCAAATGGATTGTTCCTTATGCCACAAACACGCACTCTGATTTGAGTGCATGTTCCATGCTCTTTCCTACCAGATTTTTCAGGGTTGACATATTGTTTACTTAACCTGGACTGCCAATGATTATTTTTCCTCGAACAAATACATTTTTCTAGTTGTTTTGCAAAAATATTGGTGTCATTGCTATAATCAGTGATGAACTGCAACCACATTAAGTGCTGCTATGCTGGTTGAGGTATAAATAGGGAATTACAATCCCTGAGCTGAGAGTTTATGTCTCAGAAACAAAGTGTTACTGGTGCATATGTAAATACATGTTTTCAACTACATGCCACATTTACCTAAAATTATCAAGGCTTCTGCTGAGCAGAAACTCTTTTCACTCTATTTTTTTTTCTGACACAGTTAGAGCAAAATGATACTAGCATGCCTCTGAGAAGTTTTGTCTGTCCATAGTAATTAAAAATGGCATCCAACAAATTCAGCATGTTGCATCAGTAAATGTAGAATTCATTCTTTCATTTTTAGGTCCTGAATATAAACTGAGAAGCCTCAGGAAGTCTCCACTTGAACATTTTCATACATCTCTGAGACTCAGTGTCAAGAACTGTGGTTGTTTATGACACCAGCTGGTAACTGCTGTCTTAATACAATTTACTCTGATTAAAAGAAAGAGGCATGCTTCTTTTGCTCTTCTACTTTTCATTTTGTATTTAAAAAAAAGAAAGAAATGTGTGAACACAGTGAATATTCAAATACTGAGTCAGTGTTCACGTGCTGTGCTTTTTTATAGATGTCCCTTGTAATAGCCAGGTAACTCAATTGTTCAAATGGGTTTTGATGTTTCTTTTATTCCTTGCAGCAGCACTCATCCAAACAAGTTGCTACTTGAGGCTGCAGTGCCTCTAGGGGATCCTCAATAAAAAAAAAAGAAAATAGTAATTTGCAATGTGTAACATTTTTTCTTGTCAAAGATAGAATTTTTAAAAACACTTTACATCCTCCCAGTTGCCTCAGAGGAAGCCAGCTAAGTATTTTCCATGACATTTACTGAAAGCAGGCTTGACAACCTAATTCTCAACCTGTGCTCACAAGGAATCTTTGCCTGTTTGATCACTCCTTACCTAAATTATCAGCATGTTTATCCTTCTTTGATCCTTTCCTTTGATGGGACTGGTGAGCCTCTTCTCAGCAACAAAATATGTTGCAGAGTGTGTACAAGCATCCATAACACACTTTCCATGAAGAAGAGGGCTCTTTGGCACCCAGAGTTGTAGTATCTCCCACGGCCTTTTCTGACAGCTGAAGATGCATATCTAAGATACTTTTCATTCCCTTGAGGGACTGTGGTTATCTGGAGGAAATGAAAGGAGCATTTAGGCTAGTCAGGACAGCATTACAGGCTACTGAATCTATAGGTGATATGGGACTCCACCATTGAGATAAATGAATCACAGCTCAGCCTCTGCTTCAGTTTTGGAAGCAGGCTCACTGCACTGCAGCAAAAAGGGTTTGTGAAAGATAAAAGAGAATAGAAAAATAGAATGGACATGCAGAAGAAAAAAAGGAGCAGCAGAGAAATTTGAAAGTCCAAGAACAAAGAAACAAATCCCACGTATTATTTGGCAGAATTTTAAAATAGTGCAGTGAGGGTTACCAAGGAATTTCTATTAACACAATACTAAAGAGTGCTGGAATTTGCATTTAAACTCCTATTTTCTATGTGTAGATATAAGGAAGATTAAGAAAAGAAGCAACTGAAAAAAGAGAAAGAATGGCTAAAATCTAAAGAAATAGAGCGACATAAAATTTAAGAACTGGTGTGCAAAGAGTCAAAATAAATACATGACTATTAAAACAAAGTGAGGCCAGTTCAGAAGCTCTACTAGAATCCTCACTTAACTTGTGAAACAAAAGATAATGTTGTCTTTTGTGTCTATCGCATTCATACAATAACGTAATTATTTGCTAGAGGTTGTAACTATTAAAGTATATTGATCAAGGTTTGCTCTCACGAGAAATAACATTTATGTCAGGAAGACTGACAATCTCATTTCACTCACATCAATATTCCTAATTTGATGTAGACTCCCAGTACAATACTTTCTATTAAAATAATTTATGTTCAGTATCCTGTCTATTGAATTAAAAGTGTTTTCAGCTGAGGCAAAGCAATTTTAGAATCCTAGCTTGGCATTCTTGGAAATACTTCCTCACAACTCAGCATGCTGCATATGTAATCACTAATATGGAATACTTTTCATGTAAAAATATTAAAGGAGGAGACAGTGTATTCAAATAACAGTATAATTTTACTTGTTTCTTGACCTAAATACTCTTTACTCATACAAAGAGACAGTGAAACATCTTCAACAGTAGAAACACTGATGATAATCAGTACCTTGTTCTACATGTCTCAGAGTACTTCACAAACAGCACATATCTCTTCCCCTCTTGCAAACGGAAAGCAAAGGACGAACACAGGTTGCAGTTTGTCCATATAACATGGATTGAGCTGGCAACAAGGTCTAGCATCTCTTCTTTCCATCACTGGCAATGTGGAAGGCTGAGGCACAATAAACCAAACTTTTCTTTCAAGATTATTTATTTCGGAGGTAACATCAGCCTCTCTTTCTCCCAAGAGTTGTGTTTCATTCTATCAGGCATAATACAAACCAAACCTACTCTAAGCAAGTAATTAGTATAAATGTATTTCAGATGAACTCACAGTGTCAACAATTTCTACTTTGTTTTGATCCACATAGAACAATATTCAAGTATTCACTGTTCTAAATTGTCTCTGAAAATATCTTTCTATCTATTTTGACAGTCCCTTTCTCAAAGTTCGAATGTTCCCACCAGGATTTACACCCACGGTTGCATTGAAAAGACAATATAAGAAAAGAATTAGACTCTGCTTCATGAAAATGAGTAAACCTATTATATAGCAACCACTTAACAGTAAAATTAAGATAATTTTTTCTCAGCTGTTCTGATTTTACATTTCTTATCTGCTTGTTGACAATTTTAAATGAATTTTGAAAACATAGAGTTGAATTTCCTTGCTTTTACTCTGTAGTTTACATGTGGTATTTTTACTTGCCAGCACAATCAAGTAAAAATTTCTTTCAGTAAAAAAAAATGATACAATCTGATAAGTTGGAAACTAGAGATAGTGCTTTCATGTAAACTTGCTATCACTAAAGGTTTATAGGTTACTTTTTTGCATTTATTTTATTCTGAATATGTATGTGTACATTTAGACATTTTAAGGCATTAAAAGGCACAACTCATATTTCTGAGATATCTGTAGTATTCATGTGTTTCTTACAGAGTGCAACCAAAATCGGAAGCAACTTTGGCTGCACAAGGAATCTGAAAGTTTCCCCTTTTCCTTTAGAGTGAATTACTCTAAATTCTGTGAGGCAGTAAGAAACTTGTTTTTCACCTACAGCAGATGAAAATACATAAATCATACTTGGAAGATATCAGCACCAACTGATTTTATTGAGACAAACTCTATAAATCAAAAAAACCCCTACATTCTGATTTCAGCTATCATCAGATGTAGTTGATCTGTTGAAAATCAGGAAACTAAAGTACTCCAAAGTGTATTAAATGCACCACAAACACTGAGAGAGCTGATAAGATTTGCAGAAGTGTTTCTAGACAAGTAAGTCTTTTTGGAAAGTATATTCAGGACTTCCAAAAGTAATCAGACTGCATTATAAAACTGCTATCATTAATTTCATCTATTGTTCCTTTTTTGACTCTTAGGGATGGGTGTACTAGCATATCTGACTTCTGAGAAAGGATATCAAACAAAGGCATATTTCTCTAAAGAACAAACTTCTAGAGAGTTAGCTGAACAAGTAATTTCAACTTACAGTTAACTGAATATGCGTTTCCTGTCTTGAAGATCTTATCTTTCTAAAAAAAATAATTCAGGTTTTGTAAAATGAAAATCTTCTTCTTTGTAACTGGCCTGATTTTTAATAGATCAAGTTAATACCAAACAAATAAACAGAAGAATACAAATAAATGAAAAGTGTGAAAATATGATATATAACGAGAACAAGTGCCAAATTCTGCACCTAAGGTAGAGTAATGGTCCTGGTTATATGTACAGGCTGAGGGACAAGAGGCTGCAGAGCAGACACACAGAAAGAGATCTGCTGGTTTGAGTTCATGGCAGTTCTTCAGCTCTGATGTTTTGGATTGATGACAAGTTGAATACGAGTCAGCAATGTGCTTTTGCAACCAAAAGAGCCAACTCAGCATCACTGACTGGTCAAGGGAGGACATTGTCCCAATCTACACTGCACTGGTGCAACCTCGGCTCAAGCACTGTGTGCAGTTTTGGGTTCCTCAGTATAAGAAGGACATCAGACTACTAGAGTGTGTCCTGGGTGACTAAGACAATAAAAGGTCTTGAGGGCAAAACTTGAGAGGAACAGCTGAGATCACTTGGATTGCTCAGTTTGGAGCTCAAGGAGAGCGGCAGCAAAGAGGGAGGTGCTGTTCTCTGTCTGGTGCCCAGTGATAGGACAGGAGGAAATGGAATGAAGCTGAACCAGGGGAAGTTCAGACTGGACATTAGGGAAAGGTTCTTCACTGAGAGGGTGGTCAGTCACTGGAACAGGATATAAAGGGAAGTAGCCACAGCAACAAGCCTGTCAAAGTTCAAAGAGTGTCTGGACAATGTTTTTAGTCATATGATTTACTTTTAGGTAGCCCTATGAGGAGCCACGGGTTTGACTTGATGGCACTTTCACGTTCCTTCCAACTCAAGATATCCTATGATTGTGTTATCTAACCAGGTTTTTCATCTCCCCTTAGAACTTGGAGCTTGAATTGTTACTAAAGGAAGAGGCTTTCTCATACTCTTATACGGGCTATAGTTCAACAACCACCAATATGAAAAGTGACTAACATGCACACTGAAAGGTAATACTTGAGATAAATCTATACTCAGGATAAACCCTGAGAGGCAACTGCATGGCTATATATGCCTTTTCAATATTAGCTGGAAATAACCTTTCTGTTGTCTGAAAAGAAGCATTTTTTAAGTCTGATGGATTGTTGTTGAAACCCAGTCTTTTTGTTTTATTTACCGGTCTGCTAATCCTCTTGTCTCTGCCCAAGTGAGGTCCAAACAGAACTTACCCAATACAGAACTAATATGTTCTGGTTTTGTTTTGACCTTTCAGAAAGGCAAGAAATCTGAGCCCGAAGCAGAAAATGTGAGACAGTCTCCCTGCCCAGAGGATCATCATTGCTTGTTATATCATAAATGCCAGGTGTGCTCCAGAAGATAGAAGTATTTGACACATCTATAATTATTCCTTTCATAAAAATAGAAGACCATGGTCTTAGCAATTCTTTGGTCACTGGCCTGGCAGCACGAGAATATGTAGGCTCCATGTTCTTCTCACATAGGCATAAGGAAAAGCATAGGGTGTGCTCAGCATTTTACATCGTAGATGCCTAAGACTGATAATATTAGTTCATGTATGGGAACTTTTCCCTTTTTTCGGTTTCATGAGCCTCTTCAACAGCGTATCTGTCCTGAAAAGTGTAAAAAATGGACATTGTTGTAAGATCAAGGTACAAATGCTTCTCTTCATGCCTTCTCTGTTGTGTTTTGCTGGTTAGAAACTGTCCCCACACTCAGGATCTTCACTAGGAATAGCTTAAGTTGGCATATTGTGCTTAGGTCTTGACAATACACAAAACACTAGGCCTGTTGCAGCAAACCAGGCTTTTATTACAACTGCTTTAATAAGAGGAATAAGACAGTATCACTTGAGAATAATACTACTTTGGTGCTGTTTTGCGAATATTCCTTTTGCTGCAGGTTGTTAAAGCACTGACAGGTTAAGGCCCTTCCCACCAGTGAAATGTCTTCTCATCTTATTTACAGGCACATCTCCAGCCTATCTCAAGATAGTAGCATGTCAGTGAGCATAGATTTCTTATTTGCTCTTAAAGCATTAAGGTATGTGCAGCTCCACTACCACCTAACCAATAGGAAAGCAAGAAGTAAACTGTTTTTTATCTAATTTTATGTACAGAATAATGTGGATTTGGACTAGAGGTTTTGTGGTAAGGTAATTTTATATTGATGTCGATACATATCATTAGATGCACACTCAGACATTCCACAAGTGTCAGGGAGATTCGAGGACAGCAGGCCAGGCAATATATTTGGCATAAAACGTCAGGTAGAAAGGAAAGCACTTGAAAGAGCAGTATGAAAAGAAAGAGCATATTTCCTGTTCTTTTGTCCTTCTGTGCCAGTACTGGGGTTCCTTCTCTGACCCATTCTGTACTAATCTTAATTCAATGTCACTTCTTTATTTGCATTATAGTTCTCTCAAGATGATGGTGCATTTGCCCTGATTTTTGTTGGAATATCCTGGAAATAAAATCATGCAAGAGCTTCTGAACAAGCATAAATCTCAGCATTATGGCCTGAAATAATGAAAAATTTTTTTTTTTTTTTTTTCCTATAAAAGCAGGTGTATTCATCTTCAAAGGTCGAAACATACTTGATATAGTTGATTGGGGTTTTCAATTCTACTATGTCTCTACAGTGAAACTAAAAAGAGCAAAGAGATAAAGAAAAGAGATGTGGTTATATATTTTTTCAGCATTCAGGATGACATGATTAACTATGTAATTAGTAGAGTCATTAATGAAGTTAGAAGAGATCACTTGTAAGTGTTTAAAGCACTTTGATCCCTTACTGTAGAAGTCTTTGAAGGTTAATGCACGGGTGTCATTGTGAGATACAGAGAGATATTCACAGGAGCATCAATTTTCACCCTGGCTATCATTTGTGGATTTAAGATGCAGATGAGAAGGTTGAATATTCAAGCCTTAATTAACCAAAAGACACACCACTGAGGCACTACCCTGAGGAGGTAATCAGTATGTAAACAGTGTCATTTGACAGCAAGATGAGGCAGTAAGACATCCTACTTTTCTGCAATGAATGCTTTTAAGGCATTTGAGACTGTGAGCACAAAGTGCTGGAATTCTTTTCTATATACAAAACTGCAGATGGGACTAAAGAGTCAATTCCTGACTTTCATAAACCAGAATACAAGCCTTAAACATTTTTCCTTCCTTTGGAAACTTTGAAATCATGCTAATAATGCAATATTTCTTGCAAAATTTCAGTTACAAGCAAAATCAATGCATTCTTACCACGCTCTGCTACCCCTATCCAGCATCTGTTATTGTTGCATTTTAGAAATTTTCACCCGGCTGTCTTAGGACTGGACTCAGCTGATTGCTACTGAACAGTTCAGACAGAGACCTCTGGATTAGCTTTAGGTTCTTGACAGTGTTCCTGCTTGTGCAGTCACGTGTTTGAGCACCATTTGAGTTTAAAATGGAAAGGTCACTGTTTGCCACCAGTGGGAGAAAAGCAGTTACGCATTTTCTGAGTAAACTATTGAACATCTTTAAATGCCATTCAATACCTGTAAATTTATACTGCCTTCATGATCTGAGATTGAAAATTAGAAAGGAATGTGTAGGTTGTGTTCTATAAGAGGGAGGGAAAGGACAGCTGGCAAAGCTCTTCCTCATTCTGGTTTTGGGAGGGAGTACCACAGTCTCTACCACAGTTTGCAGCAGATTTTGCACCTTATGATGATCTGCTTTCCTATGGGAAGCAGCACAGCCTGAGTGTCTATCACGAGATTCCACCCAACGATGCCTGTCCTCCATCTAACCTGTCACAGATGCTCAAGCCATTACTTGTGCTTGCCTCCATGTTTCCTACCCTAGGATATTGCACAGCTAAATCAGGCAAAGGTGAGCCAAATATGTTTCTTTTTTCACTTTTATAACCTTCAAAAACCTGCCACAAAGGCTTGAATTTTCATCCTTTTAATTAGCCATTGTTCAAAGTATAGTGGAATAGCCATAATGGGCTACATAATTAAGTTGATATTTGCAGAGACAAAAAAAATAGTCTTTTATGAGAGGTACTGATCCACTTTCAGAGCAGCAGCACAGTGGGAGGCTTTACGAACCAGAAAGCAGTCAGGCTTTTCTTCAGCTGCAATTGATGACCTCATAAAATAAATTATTTACCTTGACAAATCTTGCCTCATCTATTCTCAAAATATTATTTCTTCGCTGAGCTTCTCAAAGATACAAGGAAAAATAAAGACCGTATAACCTTTAATAGCCTTTCATGAAGAAGGAAAACAACTCACAATAATAGTCTATCAGATGGTCAATATACTTTATGTCCTCAAGAACTGTGGGACAGTGAAAGCAAACCAAATACAGTGAAAGCAAACCAAATACAGGACAAGTGAGTATAGCTAGAAAAAGAAACAATACCAAGGTGTGAGACAATTCAGTCCTAGACTTTATGCTATCACCTCCACCTCCTTACGCACACAGAGCACACGGGAGGGTGGTTGCTTGTTACAGAACCCTTTTTTCATGTCTTGTTGGAAACATCAGGAGCTGATTATGGTAACTTTGTGTCAAGTCACACACTTTACAAAACAAATCAAATGGAAGCTACGTATCAATTCAGTGCGTACAAGATCACATTTTACTCTTACTGGTGCCACCACCATATTTGCAAGAATTCCTGAAAAGTTCCAGTTTTGATTCTTTTTCTGGTCCCTACTTTGAAAATATCTTTTTAATCATAATATATATATTATGTATTTCCTCATGCAAAACAGTTTCAGCAGAGGTAGCTTAAGAAACAGTATGTTGTAAACATTTGGGACAGTCCATGATAAGAAGACAGTCCTGAGATGCCTTCCACAAAACATGGGAATGCAGATACTTAATTACTTCCTTTCCAAAAGCAGAGAATATGATTCTGAATTCCTTTAAAAAAACAATAAATCAAAATTAGTTTTCAGCTCTTGTATCTCAGTGTTCATTTTTTATTGAAAAAATAATACTGAATCTGAGCTTATTGTAACTCTAATAGTCTGTAACCCAGGCTTATTCTTTCCATGCATGGTTCCATTAACAGAAAGCAAGGGGAACTACAGACACATATGCATATATAACAGTTTTAGTCTTCTCAGAGTGATGAAGCAGAAATCTCAAATGATACTTGGACTAGAAGACAACGATACAGGATAATTGAATTTGTAGGACTATGTAATTTTGTCGTAGATAAGTAACCATGACCATATGACATTTATCTGCACCATACTTAAAAAAATCATGTAGTGACAGATCCATATACACACAGATATGTATATATATCATATCTTCAAAACTGGAGGACTTCTCAAAGACAAAAAGTATTTTCTGCTCTCACAGCATCATAAGCCTGCTCTTGTACATCAAGATATTCCTGACGCACAGCAGCAAAGGCTACGTTGTGCTTCAAGTACCAAAGACCATAATAATCACCCTTCTGGTGACTCCATGAAGTAACCCAGAACACCTCCACCCAGGCGGACAGGTAGGTCAGTGTGCACCATTCAGAAGAGCTCTTCCCTGTGCATCAAGGAGGTGAGAGCAATGCTCCACAAGTGGTGGTGCTGGTATCAATTCACAGGGGAACTGCAGCTTGTCAGCTATGTCTGTATTAATGGACAGCTCTCTTTGCAGCTCCACATCAGACTGACCCTTAATTTCCACTCCTACATCTGTAATTTCTATGTGAAAGAAAGCCAGACAAAAATCAATGGGAGCTCAGAAAGAAGTTGTGGTCTGGCTGTTGGTGGATCAAGATCCAGCTGCTCTGCAGCCTCCATTAAAAAGCAGTTCTGAATGTTGCCAGAACGGCCAGTCAAGTGAGACTCATTTGAGCTCAACTGTTGGGGACATTTTCCTGACATAGCCCTAAATCTAAGGCTTTAAAGCGCTCCCTGCTAATGAGGCAGCAGCAATATAAATATCCTTCAGGCTGCTGTTCCTGGTGAAGAGCTGATAATGACACAGAGAATATCTCGCTATCTGAAGATATGGGTGAAGGAAGGATTATGAGGTGTTTTAAGGGGACACTGAAATTAAAACCCAGACCCCAAGCTGATGCAATTCTCTGGGTCACGGGACTGGTTGTGCTTCATATGCTTTCTTTGTTAAATGTTTGAAAATAAGCTCTCTGAAATACACTCCAAACTCTCTGTAAGGCAAAAGCCTTATAGAGTTAAGTCTAGGAACGGTCCAGACATATTAACAGAATTTTATACGTTAGATAGAGTTCCTTCGACCCACATATTTCACCATTTCTGTTTGCAGTCACATCCATTATTAAATAATCATCACTGAAGGGGCACATTCTTTCACTTTTTACCTACAGTCCCTTCTATCTACAGTTTTTCCAAAGAAAAGAGGATTGTGCATTTGTGACATGAGCATTTGTCTCTCTCTTCCTTCTCAGCCCATAACTTTTTTCCTTAGTTATCATCATATTTCCTGACAAAGTGGGCCAAAGTTTTTATACAGGGCATCCCACAAGTAACAGGAAGTGAGACTCTACCAGCACTCCCATCCTAGAAAAGCACTGGCTCAACCCTAATTTAATGCCTGAGACAGCACCCTTATAGTGACCTCAAACAAGGAAAAAGATTCAGACATGTCTTCTATCAATATCTATAAGAGAATCAGACAATAAAGATCCACTGATAGCCAGGCTGCATTTTTTTCTGCTGATTGCAGAAATATTGCTTCACGAACGTTCTAGTTCACAGAAGCGGGGAAACAATCCTGAGGAAAACACAGGGGTTTGAGTGGACTCCTGACTACAAAGTACAACAGAAACACAAAAAACATGAGGATTTTTTGCTACAGGTTAACAAAAACTATAAGCCAAAGCAAGCTTCAAATAAATACAGCTTGCAAACTCTGAATGTCAAGTCTTCTTATTAATGTGTTAACACTATGGCTGTATTAATATTTCTAATTACATGCTCCATTTTGGTAAAATTAACTGTAAGTTGTTAGATTGTGCTGAGAGTGATGCTGACAGCCATGATGGCTCTCTGGGGTGTGGAACACACAATCTCTCTGTAGGGGCACAATGGAAGATTGGTGAAGAGGACTGTAGGTACACTCAGGTGACTTGCACCTGAGGTGTCAGAAAACACACACTGGATTTCTGCTTGGCTTTATGTGCTCAACAAGCAGCACAACTGCACTCAGGTAACAGAGGCCTGGGATAGATGCGGGGGCATCTCTCATGTTCCTGCCCTGCAAAGCTATCGCGTGAGTCCTGGGAACTCAGGCAGAGCAGCAAGTAAAACATAACAAAGCAGTGGGATAAATGGCCACGCTTTCTAGCAAGGAGAGATCTCCTTATGCCTGCGCTGCTGCTTCTCAACCTGCTCATGTGACCGCTGCCTCTGTGCCTCATCCGGCTGCTGCTGCAAAGATTCTTCAGATTCTCAGGGAGTGAGAATAAATCTACTCGTTGCATTTTAGCCATGGTTTGTAGTTGTTCCTGTGTCCTGCCTGTTTTGGCACACACACCCACCAAATTAAGGGGAGGTGGTAGCTCTCAGGTCAAGAAGGACACTGAAGAGGTAGGATATGGAAACAGCCCTGTCACAGGATTGCTACTGACACCTACAAACTGTGAGAACATCTCTTCTCACAATACCTTAAGGGAATCAGATCACTCTGAAAGATTTGAACATTCACATGACAGTTATCAGCTTGTGCAATAATGGTGAAGAGAAATGTGGACAGAAAATGACCTACAAAATACTGAAAACTACCTACAAGCTTTTATCAGCTTATCTTGGTGTCTAAAGTCCTAAAAAATCCTGGCACTCTTATCCTTTCTTTGAGATCAACTGCTAGGCAGCGGTATACTAATCACAAGTAGAACGTGCACCTAGGTTTTAACTGGAATCTTGTTCCCATGCCATATAATGGATAGATGGTAATTTTTTAATTCCTCTAACCACTAGCAGACTGTTTCCCACCTTCCCTTCACACACACATTAGAAAGCAAGAACATCTGTAGCTGCAGGAATAGAAAAATTCTGCAGGAGAGTGCTGGAGTGTTTGAGTCCAAAGAAGAAACAAAATCAAACCATATAATTCTGCAAATATTCCTTTATACAATGAAAATTAGCAAATGTGATTATGGTTCATTTTCAGTAAAGGAAATATAATGCTCCAGATTTAGCTTCTGGCAATTTTTTGCAAATTCTCACTATAGTTATAAATAGCACATTATAGTTTTCCACCAAGCATTTGGGATTGTCCCTTGCTTGAGATATTCCGTAAAAAGGACCAATTTCTTTGTTCTTCTGTAGCCTAGTTTAAATATACTTTTTTTTTTTAACTGCAATTGTCTGTAATATTCAGTGTTTTCTTAGTTCTTCCTAAATAAAAAAGGAACACAGATTTATGGCTGTATTACCAGGAAATGTTTACCTTTCTCATAGCCAGCTAAAAAATATAATCAGAAATTGATTTCTAACAAGTTTTTGTCAATAAAATATCATCTTTTTATCTCACTTTCTGTATAGCCATCTCTGTAAATAATTTTTCATTATTTCATCACATGCAAAGGCAAAAATTAAAAAAAATGCAAAAAATTACATTAAAATCTAGGAAAAATTGCCAAAGGGTATGAGCTCATTGTGTAAAAACCGTATTTGTTTTGACACACACAGTACCAACTCACAATAACCCAGGTTTCCAGTAGGTTAGAAAACATGGAGTTCATCTTTTACACTCCATACATTAAACTGGGAACGTGAAATATCTTTTCATTTTACACCTAAACTGCCTTACTGAATCAGCACTGTGGCCACTTACATTTGGTGTGCACAGTGCACTAACATTAGTCATACAAAACATGACTGTTCTCAATTTTCTACAGTACATAACATAAAAGGAACTGCAAAAATTCACTGAAAAGCTGATTCTACTGAAAAAAATGATCTAGCTAAGTATTTGGCCAACTGCAACAATATCAACCATATCATATTTAAGATTTCAGTCTTTCAGATTTGGACTCCTCTGTAGCAAGGAGCAATGGCAGCATAGTCCTTCCTGAGAGCTAGAGTTGATGTTTATGGCAATTAACAGGAATTAACTCATTAAATCAGTAGCTAACATGTACTTCAGATAACATTGCTAATGTGTTCTTAAGTAAATCATAGGAATCATTTATCTAGCATGACTATAACGTATTTTAATAAAACATCCTAGGCTATCAGTGTATGTGGGGAAAAGGAGCAGATATTCTGCCTTTTCTAGCTATCTACATGGATGACTACTGAAAAAAAAATTAAAAAAGGAGACACTCATGCACTAAAATAGCTCATCATTAAATGTGGAGTTTCCAGTTTTGAGACAGATTTTCCTTATCTGTGAATTCTGTCCTACTAGTAATTAATGACAGTCAGTGAAAGTCTGTTAGAAGAGACTAACTATAAAATGAAGATTTATTCATCAAGAATAATTGTGTTATTTAGATAAAAATTTGTTATATAAAATGTTACCACAGAAATCCATTTCTTTCAACATATTTGTTTTGAACTCTACTTTGAAAATATTTATCCTGTAAAAGAAATTCTACATTGTAAAGTGTAACTTTATACTACAGTTAACATTTTAAAATTAAATAATTGAGATTTCCCTTTAATAGTACCTAAATGAGAAATGGTGTATTCTCAGGATCACTTCTGCTCTCCGAAAACTTAAAAGAAGTTTTTGTTCTTAAAAAATGTTTTACAGACGAAGGAAATAATTTTGTTCTAAATCTAAACAAAAACCTCCATATTTTGACACAGCTTTGAAGAATGTTCTATACTTCTGTTTTAAATTTATCATTCTATATAATAACTTTGGATACATAACTGCATACATGAAAAATAAAATTTTCCTTGCACAAATGCAATCTAGTCCTGCTCTGAGCAAGAACCTGGGCTATATGACCTCCACAGATCCCTTCCCAGTAACGCTTCCATGACTCTGTGAAACTTAAGAGCATTCTCTGATATTTTTGCATCAATTGTTTCTTGAAATGAATATTAACAAAGGACAGCAATTTGACTAGAATAAGGCTTTTTTCTTGTCAGTTCTGAGTGAAATCCTGTTTAAAACTTCAGGTAACAGACCTTAAAATGTGTTTAAGGGAAAGAATGATGGTACATAGAGTAACTAGAAGGAAGAAAAATAATAACTGCTATAGTGGCAGTACCACACCATGAAGGTCCAAATTCAGGAACAAGTTCACTGAAGGGAAAACCAGCATACTTATATAAATATCTGAGGGATGAGTGTCAAAAGGAAGGGCACAAATCTCCTTTTCAGTGGTCCCCTGCAATAGAACAAGGAATAATGAGTTTAAGTTAGAACATAGGAAGTTCCACCTCATCATGAGGAGAAACTTCTTTACTATGGGGGTGACAGAGCACTGGCACAGGCTGCCCAGAGAGGTTGTGGAGTCTCCTTCTCTGGAGACTTTCAAAACCCATGTGAACACATTCCTGTGTGGCTGCCCTAGGGAATCCTGCTCTGTCAGAGATTTGGACTACATGATCTCTAGAGGTCCCTTCCAACCCCAAACATTCTACGATTCTTTGATTCTATATTTGGCTGGAGGGGAGTGCATTGCTCATTCTAAATGTGATCAATAGCATACATCAAAACACCCCACAAAAACATTAATGACATAAAGCAGGATATCTGAGGTAGAGTGATACTGATAAACAGTAAAAGATTTATCTCTGAGCCCTCTTACACGGTTTTCTAGAAAAACTGTGTGCAAATAGTATTACTTACTCGGTGTGTGTACTCATGTCCACTGAGTCAGTCCTAGGTAACCGAAGTGTGCTCAACTTTAGAGGCTTTGTGAGTCTGTATATGTTTATTTAGTAAATGCTAAGATTAATCTTTGCATAGTCAGAGAAGCTATCCTTACATGGAAAAGTATTTAATAGAAAGACAATCCTAAGCCCCCTGAAACAAATAGTCCTACGAAGGTTGGTGAGGTACACCTATTTCCTGTTTTCTTCGCAAACTAGTGGACTACTAAATTTCTTTTCCAAATGCATGATTTTGGTGAAGTCTAGATAAGTGCTGTCTCTGTTTGCATAATACACCATCCCACAGAGTCTGAGCTGAGAGCTGAGGAACAGCAGTTTCCCTGCATGAACCAAGATGAAACAAGGAGGTGGAGAGAAGAACAATTAAGAATCTGGCATCTGCCCATGCCAGGGATTTAAACTGAGGCCGATATTCCCTTGTGTCCCAAATCCCTAAGCACATGCTTACTTAATAGAGTATAACTGTTCATGAGGAAAAAAACCCTTTTGACTTTTCCCAAAATCAGCAAGTCAGGAACTGTGTAATTACTGGCTGATTAAAATTCAAATGGCCTACCTGCCAAACTGTATTTGTCCATGGCCTGCTAAAAGTTGTTTTTGCTTGTGACTCTCTGCTGGTAGAAATGCATATATTTTCTGGCAGTTTTTAAAACTTTGTTGACATTTGCCAAAATCTGACAGTAAAACTAACATGAAAAACAATCTATTTCAGTGAAACATAGCATCTACTCACTTACTGTTTCTTTAAAGTGTGGATTTGTTAATAGTGTCATATTAACAGAGCAAAAAAATAGTATATTTACAAAGAAAGTTTTTGGAAAGGCTAAAATTTTAGCTTTTACTTATAATCCTCTCTCCTTGGAAGCTGTAAATTTTTTCTTATGTTTCAGAAATGATCCACATGTAAGGTTATGAAGGGAACTTTTGAATCAGTTTTAATATTTACTGACCATAAGTATCCTGAGTTCCCTTCAATTATGGAAATGTCTCTGATCTCATGCAAAATATCGGTGGATTTAATAGAGCCTGACATATTTAATAAGCTGAAGCATGTTTGTGGTGGTTTGACCCTGCCCACCAAAGCCACTCCCTAACTCCTCTCCTTAGCTGGACAGGGGAGAGAAAATATAACAAAAGGTTTATGGGTTGAGATAAGGGCAGGGAGATCACTCAACACTTAGTCTCACAGGCAGAACAGACCTGACTTGATGAAACTCATTTAATTTACTACCAACCAAATCAGAGCAAGGTAATGAGAAATAAAATTAAACCTTAAAACACCTTTCCTCCACCCCTCCCTTCTCCTCTGGCTCAAATTCACTCCTGATTTTCTCTGTCTTCTCCTCCCCAGCAGTGCAGGGCATCAAGGAATGAGGGTTGTGGTCAGTTCAGCGCAGGTTGTCTCTGCTCCTTCTTCCTCAGGGGGAGGACTCCTCACACTCTTCCCCACCTCCACTATGGGGTCCCACCCACAGGAGACAGTTCTCCATGAACTTCTTCAATCTAAGAACTGCTCCAGCATGGGTCCCTTCCACAGGGAGCAGTCCTTCAGGAACAGACTGCCCCAGTGTGCATCCTCCATGGGGTCAGGTCCTGCCAGCAAACCTGCTCCAGTGTTGGCTCCTTTCTCCATGGGTCCACAGGTCCTGCCAGGAGCTTGTTCCAGTGAGGGCTTCTCATTGATGCTATGTTATGCAATATTATGTTATACCACTGAAGTATCTTCAAACATGTGTCTGGTACCATAACATCTTAACTATTACCACAAACAGAGCTCACCTAAGGACAGTTATAGCATCCTAGGTTTTGATGAAACATCCTGAGTTTTGATAAAATTTTTGTACACATTTCCAAAAATGAGATAGTTCTCTTTAAATAAAAAGGTGGATTAGGCTTCTTTGTAAACTCTGTTGAGTACAACTGTAACAAACTAGGCAAAGCAATCTAATAACTGTTCATTTCCTGTGCTGTTGATTACTAATTTTTTTAATGGCAGGATTTGTCTCTTAATATATTTTTTTTTATAGCTGCTGGGCTAGGTTCTTATATTCTATGTAATATACCCAAGTAAATAATAATAAAAATCAATGGTAAGAGCAATAAAATCAATCTTTTGATTGTTTATTTCTTTCTTCAAGGATTAAATCATTGCCATGATTTTCAACCATGTTGTAGGTATTCATTGTCACATAATGATGCAGTAGCTTAAATGAACTAATGTGATCCTAATAGCTAGATGATATTTGGTACTGTCATGAAAAAAATGCAAAATGTCTCCTTTTTTTCTTATTTTCCTGACTGTAACAAATCAAATATCCACAGTAAATATGAACATCAGTCAAAGATTATCAGGGCTGACTCAAAATACATTTCTAAATTGTTTCTGCTTTTGATTCAATTGTGATTCATCAGGAGAAATTTTACAGTGGCTTCCAATATATGAAAAGCCATATAAAATTGATTGCTATTTTGTTAGTTTTTGACATAAAAAAATATTACATAGATTGCAAGGTACACCGTTACCCAATAATTCATATCAAAAAGTCAATTTTTGCAAAAATATCACATCATACTCCAATTTTAAAATCAATAGGGCTTATACAAGGATAGAGACTGAATGATTTAATTGGTAAGCTTTCAGTGGACTTTCTTTCTGTGATTTTGAAGCCCTCCATTTTGGTAAAAAAGTCAATGCTGATATCTGACGTGAAATCTTATGTCTAAGGCCTTCACTTACAAACATAAAATCCCCGTTATGGCAGTTACAGTAATTTTCATCATGTAACCTATGCTGCCTGTGATGCTGGACACAGTGTTCCTTAGATATTTATTCATACTAACACCATTAATAACATACTAACACAGTTTAGATTGTATTGCACATCTCATTCAAAAAACTAGAAAACAGTAATCCCCATTCAGACAGTGATATACTCCTACCAAATCAGTAAAACCCTTTCACGTGAATCTAGTCCAGCAAGTACTGTCTAGCAAGGATGCCTCTATAATCCATGAAGAGAGAAGACACTTCCACACAGGCTTCATCCCATTCTGAAATAGATGACTAAACCATATTGTATATTATCCCTTAGAGGTGATTATTTCTCTCTGTTAACTACAAGAACTTAGATAACACATTTAACCAAGCCAGCTGACTTTTAATGTGCAGAGTTAGACAAACTCCAACTATTCTAATAATATTTTAGTGTATTATATGTTCTCTTAAAAGTAAATAACTAAATGCTTAGACATCTCAAAAGGATATTTCAGCAAATCAATTATCCATCTTTATCCATCTTAACATAAACATAAACCAAACACTAACACTCATTTTAACGATTGGACTCAATGATTTTAAAGGGTTTTTGCATCTGATTCGGTGATTCTGTGATTCTATGCTCTGTAGTAACATTTATATTGATTTTATGGTTTGATTAAAACCAAATCTCTTGCAACATTCTTGATATCTTTGCACTTTTTTCTTCTCTAATTTAACGTTGGTACTTTTGACCTCTTAGTTTTTCAATATTATGGGTCTTTAAGTCTAGAGTAACTTTAAGCACTACAAATAAGATGGCAGCAATGGTTCATTTTCCCTGAAAGAGCAGTTATTATACTTCCCTTGGGAGCATAGTTCATGAATCTATTGAACAGAGATATTGAATCCTGAATAATAACTTTCCTATTTGAAGTTTATAGATACTATCTATTGAGAATAAAAAAAGTTATAGTATTTTTTTTCACTTTCAGAGTGGAGACAGAATAATGTGTTCTACTTCTCGACTGATAAGTTATCTATTATTCTAAACCACTAATATGTTGGGTCTCGAGAGAATTATGAGAACGGAAAGAACTGGAATGACCAAGTTATAGTGAAGACACTGGACCAGAATTCAAGAAAAAGTAACGTGAATTATCCATTCCTAATAGGTTGCTCTTGGAGTCCTTGGAAACCATTCATTCAGTCAATTCCGTGACTGACTTCTCATTTCTGCAATGATGGGAATATGATTTCCTTGTCTCTCAAGAGATTTTGGAACAATACTTGATGCTTTCATGATGGTCAAATATTTAAATTTACTGGCCACAAACATAAACACATACATAGAGCATTTTACCTTAATTACCCTGTGATTACACCAATTACAATTTTAACACAAACCATAGATTTCTTCCAAATTTTTATCACTAAAATCTACAAATGACTCAAGCAGAGAAACAATTCACTTGAAAGTATCTGTTTGCCAACCCGATAACCGAGTAAATAATGACCAGGAAAAAGGTCATATAAGGTTTTATCTAATTTTAGCAATACCTGAAGCTAAAAAATAAACAGGAAATGAAGCTGAAACAGAGTTAATAATAATGAATGAATGCCTGATGTTTCTTGAAAGTCTTTTTTAAGCTTCACTATAGTTTACAGGCATAATGCTTTTTTGTGGATAAGCCACTAATTTTCAGGCAGTGAGCTGATTTTCAGATGATGTTACACTATGAAAGAGGGCATTGAAATCTCCATTACACTACAATGACTGAGATAAAAGGCAGCCTTGAACTTCCCCTGTGTGATGAGATCATGCTACACAAACATTTGTTATATTTCTCTTTCTCCTTTATTTGATAGAAATACTTACATACATCTTAATAGTCTGCCAGTTTCTGCTTGTTATTCTTATATTAATTCTTCTGCCCAGATAATTATATTGCTATAATTTCCACAACTAAGACTGACTTCAAAAACAGATTACAAGCATGGGTACTTGCATTCTCTAGGAAGCAAGATATGAACAATAAAAGCTACAACACTTTGTCATCCACTCAAGATCAGATCTTGTTTCTAATAGCGATCAGTAAGAAATAAATAAGAAATCAGAGCATTCATCACTTGGAAGATTTCATTGATATAAGAAGTGATAAACAAACCAATGAATCTATTTGAAAAACAAAATGTTCAGAATCAATGAATCTTGAAATCTATTGCATGCTTTCAGTGACTCTTAAATAACAGTTATATTTGCTTCGACTGGAAACTAGGAAGAAGCAACTAGGAGGAAAGAAGCTTTCTGTTTTAATTTTCTGCTTTTCTGGGTTGCCCTTAAGAGATGACAAGGGGAGGCTGACAAAATTTATGATTTCACTCATACTAATTGTTAAGCCAGAGGGCTGCTAAGGCTTCTAGGGAGACTCTCCAAGTGACTGTAATTTTATACAGAAAACTCATATATTTCAAGCAAACCTGAAGACAGAGATAGCTGAACTAGCCATTAAATATAGTATTATGTAAAAGCGTTGTGAATCACACTTGATTTTAATCAAGCTTATTATATATAAATATCAATAAAAGATTTTTTTATAGCTACATAAGTGTCATAGCTAAATCGCATGATGCTCTAAAAGAGTTAAAATAAACATATTTATATATGCTAGGGCTGCCTTCTGGGCCATAACCTAGATTTTTTAAAAAATTTTTGGAAGTGAAGTCAAGACTGACTTTGGATCAGACTGTGCATCCTTTTCCTAATCACCTCCACACACAAAAAAATAATAATGTGGTTTTGTAATACAGCCTTGCATAATAATGCCTGTAAAGGTAGAAATATGGGACATCCCCATAAGTGAGAAAACATGAACAGCAAAGCAAGCAGGGATAAAAGTTTCTGTGGCTGAGAGGCAGAGGCCCACATCAGAGACAGGCTTTGGTGCCCTACAAATGTCAAATTTGATCTGCAAATTTTTTAAAGAAAGAGTTTGGCATTTTTCTTTATCCAAAGGGACCCTCGACAGCACTCCAGCAAAAGGAGAAGAAATTCTGCATCATGCTAAGAGTTCAGCTACTGAATTAAATACAGGGAGCTTTACTCTCTTATATAACTTCAGCACAAGAAGAAATATCCATTATCAGAACTGCACTCAGTGGTACAGATGTACTATTTGTGTAAGATGCAAAGTATAATCTGCATTTTCTAAATCATATCGAGAAGAGAACCAAGAAAGAAATGGCAATAGAAAAAGAGGAAGAAATAAAATTTAGAAGAAAAAAACAATGATGTAAAGGAAAGAGGGTCTGCTTCTGTGTTGGGCATACTAAGGAAGTTTATCCTCTGCCCTTAGGAGATACTGGAAAAGTTTTACCACAATCTATTCTTCAGAATAAAATATTACAAAATTGCTTTGTGCCCCATAATATGTCACTGCTTAGTCCAGTTCAACAGAAAATTGCTCTTATTTTTCCTCGGTTTTAGTATCAACTGACTGTGTCTTCTTTGGAGGAACTTAGTGGGTTTAGACTGAACAGCAGTGGAAATTGGCTTTGTTGAAATACAAGCCAAAGTGACCTGGCCTGGCAGAAGATCTTTGCAGCCTTTATTATTTAGAGCAGACTTAAGAGGATGAGGTTTCTCTAAGTTACGTTTTTCAGCAACCTTTACTTTACCTACTAAGATCCACTGTCTGTACTTTTACAGTATTGCAGCATCTGTGAGTAACCAGTTTTCCCTCAGAAAATTAGGAAGATAAATAGCTGGGAAAGAACTGAGTCTTTAATCTCAATGCCAGAACTTAAACACCTGGGAAAATTATCATGGTTCACAGGCACAGCACTGTTGAAACCAGAGCAGAGTGTTACATCACACTAGGACACTCCTGGACAAGTCTCTGGGGAAGGCAACAGCTGCGGGCTTTTTCCCAAGGTTTTACAAAAGCAAGAAAAAATTCCTGTTTGGGCAAAATGAAGTGAGGTCTGTTCCTGACAGAGCTTCCCTTTGAAAATCATGTGGCTAGAATTCTTCCTGATACTGACATGGAAAGAGAAAAGCTGAAGGCTGCCTCATGTTTTCTTCTACATAAAATATTGCCCCAAAAGTGAGTATACTTTTGCTTAGCTGTGTAGCATTATACAAAAATATATGGAGGGACTGGCTGTCTTAACTATTAAGGCTGTACCCAGTTGTAGCAAACCTTCTTTGGGTTTGAAAATATCATCTCCAAAAAGCTCCAAGTTGCCTAGAAGAGTAGCTCACAGGAGGAAGTGCAAACCAGTTCCTTGCTCTGTTAATTCACTAGTTTAATGTAGAAAACAGCTTAAATATTAGACACAGTCATTATTACCCAAAGTCACCACGATCTGAGCCTAGAAAAGCAAATAAGTGATCTCATCCAGGTAAAGATTTCTACTGCTCTCCTAATTCTGGAAAGCAGGAATCAGAGAACACTTCTGATGATTGTTAAGATGGGAGTCAGGACTTTCTGCAGAGCTGTGCCCACAATGAGAAATTCAGTGCAGGAAAGTAAAATTGGAACAAATCCTAACACCTCCTAAATACTATGATGAGTTTTCAACACCTTGTATCATAAGAAACAGCCCTCTGAGAGCTTATACTACAGCCCTAGAATGAGATGGCTTAGTTTTTTTGTTTATCTATTTATCAGACCAAAACAATACAAAAAACCTCCAAAAGCTATTTTTTACATTTGCTTGAAGTTGCTTGCAGTGCTTTTTTTTTTTCTTACCCATATATCTCAGGAAGCATTACTTTATGAACCGTTTACTAAGGTTTTTCACCCCTTCATGCTTACACTAACTAGCATAATTTCATTTTAGTACATGCTTCAGGTCAGTTTAGTACTATTTCCACCACAGTCTCGTCCTATCTCTCAACATACTTCTCTGATGATAAAATTAGTAATGAGAAAAAATTGGCTCGCATTAAATAACTGGAAGTGTTTCCATTTACTTCAGTAGGCTCAAGGTATCATCTCTAGTTTCTCGTTTCCATTGGTGGATGAAATCTTGATGAGAAAAAAAGCTGCACTTTTGTCATTAATGAAACACTACTTTAGTGTGAGTTAATATCCTTTTCCAGTACCCATACATTGTTAAAAAGGTGTGCATTCTTCTCCTCAAAAATATTTTCCTCCTCTCCTCTTCCCCAGATGACAAATTTCAGATGTTCTTAAATGTCAGTGCAATGGCCTTGCTGCTTATCACACGGATATAACCTGTATTATGAAAGATCACTCTCTTTGAGACAGGGAGAAATGTTAGCCTATCACTGACTTGCTGTACTAAAGATGCTATTAATTGAATAGCTCCTCACTGCCTTTTGCCTCTTCCATCCCATTCCCATTGCAGAGTCATAGCTGTGCTACTCTCAGTTAAATTAACCGCTCAGTTTCATCAACAGTCTTATTTTCAAAATTCAGTTGCCATAAATTATTAACAACACATCTTTAACATACAGAAGCCACTGTCTTTGTTAGCATTTTTATTCTCACAAGTCTAGATTAATTATGAAGTTGCCACACATAGTTGAAGGTGGTTTTTTTCTGACACTGAAAACACTGCTATTCTTTTCTTCATTTATATTATCAGGAAAATGTTTCACAGCTCCCTTGCACTTGGATAATTTACATGATAATTATAGCTTGGTTTAGGAATCTCTGCACTTGCCTGTATTTACTCATTCATTCAGAAATGTGTCATCTGCATCATCAAGTAAGCTTTTGGAAGATATTTTAGTTTGCTGATTCCTAATTATCAAAATTTTGACTCCTGCTTTAAAGCTTTCTGTGGGTCTTGTGATTTTGTTGCATCCCTTCTATAAACTAGTAATCCTCACATGGGCCTGGAGAAGTAAACATGAAATTAAGAAATTAAGTCAGTCCAGTATTCTGTTTCCCAGCTGGAGATCCCTAAAAGATGTGAGAAGGTTTTGTAAGTGGCAAAGATGGGTTTGTCTCTTTTCCACTAACGAGATCGTAGTGCCAAAGATGGTAGTACAGACATTAACAGAAATAGCTTTGTCTGTGAGTGATAGAGACAATGTTGCTAAACAAAATCCTAATCCTTTGTCCCACCATACTTTTTCATAAGAATCTCCTACCCAGCTGCAGCAATATGCAGGCCTAGTCCAGAAGATATTTTTAATTTACATCTTATCGATATAAAAAAACCTGGTAAAACCTGAAATCTGAAAAGAAGTTATCAAGATAACAACAACAAAAAACATAGTATGAAGACAAATGCCTTAAGGACAGCCAAACTGTTTTAAAATTAGTACCTTATCAATTAAGGCCTTTTTTTTTTTTAAAAAAAAAGAAGTTATAGTTAAGCTGCCTTTTTTTCTAGGAAAATTTCTAGAGGGAATTAGCATCTTGTGGCTGTCCTACAGGGCATACGTAGCCAGTGAGCGCTATCAGTGCATTCCTGTGCTTGGTCCAACATAATACAAGTCCTTTATACCATCCATCACTGAGTATTTAGCCCAGGCTTGTTCTGCCAGACCCAGAGGCTCTGACTCTGTCCCAGCACAGATGGCAGGCATCGCCATTGCTAAGTAATACATGAGACCTTGACTCTACAAAAATCAATCTACTTTCATTTTCATAAAACATGAAAGGTAGATTGCCTATGAGAGCAGGGTTTTTTTTATTGTTGGGTTTTCAAACCAGCAGATGAATAACATTGTCATCTGGTACTTTAACAGCAAACATGACAGGAACTTTCATCACAGGTAGTGCAGTTTTGCTGGCAAATACAGGAGTGATGATAAGAAAAAAAAGATTTAAAGCCTCCTTATTATTATAATCGCTGTGCTCAACACAATAGCTTTTCACGTTTTCAATGCTGTTTTTTGAGGGGCAGCCATTCTTTGCTATAAAACTTCCCAGCCTGAGTCTCCTCACAGTGTCCTAATCAAATCTTGCCAGCTGAGAGCAACTGGATAGCCTTCTCTCAGATTTCAGTGTCATTTATTGATCATATCCTTTCTGATACACCACGAGACTGACCCTTCTGTGGAAAAGCAGAGCTCACTGCCCCAGGAGCATCTCTAGACCCTACAAGCTGTCAGTGACTTTTCTCTGGCAAGCCTAGGGGTAGTCTTGCCCTTCTGGCATCCCTTTGCAATGTTGCTGCTGTTGATGCAAATTTTCTGCTTTGCTCACATGAGCCTGGCACCTCTCTCTACAACGTTTTATAGATTCATAGAATGTCTTAGGTCGGAAGGGAACTTAGAGATCATCTAATCCAACCTCTCTGCCATGGACAGAAGTGCCCTTAACTAGACGAGGTTGCTCAAGGTCTCATTCAGCCTGGCCTTGAACATCTCCAGGGAGGGGGCATCCACAACCTCTCTGGACAATTTATTCCAGAGTCTTGCCACCCTCATATGCCACCATTCTTCCTAAGATCAAATCTAAATCTGTTTTCCTTTAACATAAATTTCTTTCCCCTTGACCTATCGGTGGACACTTTTGTAAAAAGTCCCTCTCCAGCCTTCCTGTAGGTTCCTTTCAGGTGTTAGCAGGCAGTTATAAGGTCCCCCCAGAGTCTGTTCTTCTCCAGGCTGAACAATCAGCAGAGGTCCTCTAGCCCCTGGATCATCTCTGTGGCCTTCCTCTGGACTTGTTCCAACAGATCTATGTCCCTCTTATGGTGGAGACACTAGAACTGGATGTAGTATTCGAGGCAGAGTCTCACAAGAGCAGAGTAAAGGGGCAGAATCACCTCTCTTGATCTGCTGGCCATACTC
Organism: Apaloderma vittatum; assembly: GCF_000703405.1. NCBI lineage: Eukaryota > Metazoa > Chordata > Aves > Trogoniformes > Trogonidae > Apaloderma > Apaloderma vittatum. The sequence continues at coordinate 18,739 of NW_009692893.1, read as the reverse complement.
CTCTTAATGCATCCTCTTAATGCACTTCTGTGGGCCATTCGACTCCTCACTGCCTTTGTGCAGGAGATGTTAAAAGGCACCTCTACCAGTCTGCACTGACAAATACCTGCAGTGCTCTCAGGCACATTTTCCTCCTGTTGCTCAGGTTTTGAGGCTGCTTCCCAGCACGGAAACACATGAAAGGGTGTTTATTCGCTTCCAACCTATTTTACAACTTTCCTATGAGGAGTTGCCCACAAGCCAAATATATGTTTAATGTCTGCCATGCTGTTCAGCCCTGTCTCACCAGTCTTTTGGTAAGCTTGCCTTATTCATCTAATTTGAATTTTTAATATTCTTTTACAAAAGAATGGAAAATAGTATTTTTTCTACAGTCTATGTTGGTCATAATCTCGTGTCCTCAGGTCCACCACTTGGGAAAGATCCCACCTTGCTGTGCAACTCAACCGAACCCTCGGCCCCTACTGCCTTATGACCCTTGCATGCTTTCACTAACCCTTCTCCCTGGTTTCACAGGATTGTCCATCTCTGTGTTACTCCTGCATCTGACCTCACTCAGCTCTAGTAGTGTACATACAGAGTTATAAACAAAAAAAAACAGAAAAAAAGGAAAAAATAACAGAAGTAATGAAAAGTAATAATACTAATGTATGAGTTCCAGAACAAAAACAGGATGAAATATTTGTAATCTTCCAAAGTAGTTCCACCATACCAGTGTTAGAATCTTTCAGCACAAAATACATAGTCTGTATTGAACACATTTTCTCTACACAAGGCATAATCTTTACTGACAGTTAATCTTAGATATGGAGGTGCCATGCCCTGTTATAAAGGTTCACCAATGGCTTCTCAGCTACATTGATTAATTTGATCCACTTTGGAACATGGCAGACACATTAGAAGACGGAGGGTCTTCTTATTTCTTAAGCACCCAGATTTCTATACTTCCTATACTTTCTGCCTTCTATATATGGTATTATAGATAAGTATAATTTCTATACTTTTTAGTTTAAAAATCAAATTTTAAGGTTTATCTTCTAGACCAAAAGGAAGTATGAAAAATAAACCCAGTGTTCCTCAGGGTACATCACTGGAAAAAAAATCTTAAAAAAATTACACTTGACACTCAGCATTTCTTATTCCTCAGAGCCAATTTCACATTTCCTGACTTGATTGGCAGACATAAAGTCTGTTAGTATTTTCAGCACTGGAGAGTCAACAAGGCTATAGAAGACAATTCTGCTCTTCATGTATTATCAACCAAAGCAACAGCTATAATTCAGGTACAGATTTTTTTATTTTAACCAAATCAAAGAAAAATGCCACACATTTAAGAAGCTGGAGAAAAATTCTAGCATTGGCTGAGAGAAACATAAAGAAATCTTGCACTGAATTTTGTAATCTAGGTAAGCTGCTTACCTACCTTTTCTCTTTTAATCACCACATATTTCAGAATGTTTTATTAGAAAAAGAACTGACTCAGTAACATAAGTTTTTATATAAACTGAAGTTAATCTTTAATAACTGTAATACTATGGTTATTTTTATTTATTCCAATATTTTCTAGAAGGAGGTGCCTTTGTGAATAGGAATTTTACAAAGCTAAGAAAATAAAACAAAAAGAGGTTGTAGAAGCCCTGTCTCTGGAAACATTCGAGGTCAGGTTGGATGGGGCTCTGAGGACTCTGATCTAGTTGAAGAGGTCGCTGTTTATTATAGAAGACTGGACTAGGTGACCTTTAAAGGTCCCATCCAATCGAAACCATTTTGTGGTTCTGTAATTGAAAGAGCTATCCCAAAACATTGAACAGTTAAAAAGATTTTTTATTCTATAACAATACTGAAACTGTCCATCTGATATTCTATACCAGGCAAATAAATTTCTTCAGGCAAGAAATAAAATGCACCCTGTCATATCATCACGGAAAGATGAGCTGACCACTAATCTTTTTTTGGCACTGAGTAGAGTTGTGGACCTGGATGAGTCTTTTCCAGCAGCGTATGCTGGCACTATGCTGGAGATCTGAGTGGTCTTCACATCTTCTATGCACTGCAAAAGCGCATGGGTGCACACCTTTCCCTTAATTTTGCTTTCTGGGGACACACTAAGCTTCACTGCAGAAACTAATGCTCTCTAAATCTCCCTGTGTAAACACCTTACCCTGCTCCCCTCTGGAGTGTATTGGTTCCATTGTTCCTGCAGCCTACCAGGGAGGCAAATCAACAGTAAATCTAAGGAAAAAACCTAGCAATCACTTTTTTTATGGTTTAATTATCAGACTCCCGTAGAACCACGTTTTATATGAGTACAGTCTGCTTCAAAATCAACACATCAACCTTCTTCACTCAAAGATGTCTAGGCTCTAGCAAAAGAAGTAAAAAAGAACTCGTGGTTGGTTTTTTTTCACATACTTAACTGCATGGTATCAGACATACCTATTCCAAAATCAGCCTTCCAGCAAAAAAAAAGAAGGCCCTCACTCATCGTGCTACAGTTAATTCCCTAAGAATTCTAATGATGGTCTCCCTTCTTTCCAACCTGAACAGTTCGCTGTTTGCTTGCAAAATTAAAAGAAAATAGAAATTTTATGATGTCTTTTCTGACATTCAGTCACAGATTAGTTCTATTTGATATGCCTCATTTCAGGACAAGACACATTTCACTTTCTGCTAGCCGTTTCCAACTGTGCAACATATGGCTGAATTTTCACGTTTGCTTCAAAACACAGTATGGTAGTCTTGGGAATTAATATCAAACTTTCAAAATAAAAAAGGAAGAATTGTTACTTGTTTTACTTCCATACTACTTTGTGGTTAATGAGGATATTTCTTAAAGAATAAATGTGAAAGCTAGACCCATTCAGCCACTTGACTCACCTTCATGTTATCTTATTTCAGAAATCCCACTTAAGGCTCTTCAGTCATCAGGAAGTGTGAGAAATCATATATTTTGATTTTAATCCTACAAGGAACATTTTTCTTTTAGTGGTGTTTTGAATGTTTACTTTGCTATGAGTGTTCTGTCACAGTAGATAAATAGGAAGCTGTCACCTCCTTTTTTTTCCCACACATTTTAGTGTCACATTTTAGTGATACTCATCAAATAGACAATCTTCCTTATTCTACTGAGATAGTATCCCATACTCTGTTTTGTGACTAGAAAAGTTTTACTTAGCAAAGAAACCAAAATGTAACCTGACATATTATGGGATCCAACAAATGTTTGTATTTCAGAAGACGACATGTCACTGCCTACCATGTAATCAATAAAAGCTGGCAATAACAAGGTAAATAGACTCTTCCATTGTTGCTTAATAAACCATGAATACATTTTGTTTCAGTAGAAAAAATTTGTCAGAAAACATCAATCAGCATGTTCAGGAGAGGTAAAAGTATGAACAATACTAGTTCCCTCCTTTACACCCCCAGTCATCTGTAGGCAAATTCTATTTTCAACAATATAAGTCAGGAACAACACCAGGGGAATCAGTGGTAACATGCCACATGTGGAACTGTGGAGCTGTTTTTTGGAAATCATATGTGATTTGATGTATCTGTTGATTTTGTGTTGTAATTTTACAGGACTGAGCAGACAGGAGATCAAAGCACAGCTGCTGGGCGTGAAGGCCCAGTTTACGTGATGTAATGGTGGCCAGTGCAGAGACCTCAGAGATGCTGGCAGCAGAGTCTGCTGCAAAATCAGAACTAATATATCCCTGACACCAGCATGAAACAGGGCACAGCTTAGTCCCTGCTTGCTCCGATGCAACACCGTGCTAAGGCAGCATTGCTGCTTCTGTCACCTGCGGTGTCACTGCACAGAACAGCTTGAAGCTCTGTGGTGGCATAGGCTCTGCATGCTCCCTAGAGTGCTTCGTAAATACGCCCCTAAGCTTCCCAGGTTGGTGAAACCATAATTAAGAGCCAGAAAAATGCAAATGGTGCACTGAAAGATAAACAGCCGCACATTGACCTAGAACAAGCAGGAAATGGACTACATGAAACAAGAGGCTGGGATTCGTCTCCATTCAGCTGCAAATCATAAATTACACAATATTTAGAATGGAGCTAAATATGTATTTTTAAAGATATTATAGTTAGATTAAATGAATCCCTCCCAGTGTGTATGAAACAGCAGCGATGGGATCTTGACATAAGAACTTTGACAACTGCAGTGGAGGGAGAGATACTCTGAAATTCTGATGCCAAAGAAACAGAGAACGCTTTCCATATGCATACAAATACATGTTTGCTTTACAGATGAAGACAACATATTCTGCTTTGCTAGCAAAAAAACTGTTTTGAAACACCACCATGGGCCACTGCAAACCTTGTTGCATCTTTATAGCTGCAAAGGCATAAAGTTTTCATTAGGATTCAGGTTCTCTTGAACTTGCTGGAAGGTTCAGGGTGGGTTATAGAGCTGAGGTCAAGAAAGGGGAAGATGCTGACAAGGTCATTTATGAGATACTAAGATCCAAGTAAAAAAGGACAGAGGTGTATATCCAGTACTACAAAGATCTGATAAGATTATACAGAAGTATATTAGGTCCATGAAAAGAAAAAAAAAGGCAGTTGTCTCCTGAACAATGAAAATATGTAATATCTTTCTAAATAGTCATTAGATATGATAATTTGCTTTAACTGAGTCACCTGAAGTGATATGTAATATTACATAGTCTTCTGAAGTCTAGAGATACTATGACAAGCTTAGCTAAAAAAACCCAAATAAATGTCAGAATTAAATCTGTGCTTTAAATTGCCTGAGATTTCAAGCATAAAAAAAAAAAAATACAAATACTGAGTCCCTGCACACCAGGAAAGCCAAACCTCTGTCACCAGAAGCAAAGCACCAGCTGGATCATTTTATTTCTTTATATTTACCTGTCCTTGAAATCACTGTTTTCCAGCACACTGCAGTGTGCCATGAAAACCCAAAGCAGCAATCTGTGCTTTAAATTGCCTGAGATTTCAAGCATAAAAAAAAAAAAATACAAATACTGAGTCCCTGCACACCAGGAAAGCCAAACCTCTGTCACCAGAAGCAAAGCACCAGCTGGATCATTTTATTTCTTTATATTTACCTGTCCTTGAAATCACTGTTTTCCAGCACACTGCAGTGTGCCATGAAAACCCAAAGCAGCCTTTCCTTATACTTTTGTTGTTAAAAAAAATTTGAAGTGCCTGAGTGGAAAGAAGCCCAGTTGTGTCAAATCATCTCTGCACTACCACATCCATGAAGATGAAAAAGAGAAAGACAGAGAGGAATCTAATATGATTTATCAGCATTGCATGGCAATTAAAAAAAATTATGCATATTATTTACATATATACAAATATAAATATATTTATATGTGTCCAAATATTACATATGGGCAAATATGTCATTCAAGATATCACTCCAGACAAAACAAATGGATATCAAAAGAGTTTTAAAACTTTAGCATACTAAAATATATGTCTATTAAATGTGTTACTAGAAATTCCCCCCTCCCCATTACTTGCATAAAATTCATGTCTCCTGTTGGGATTCCCCCTATTTTGGGCATCCTCAGCAGGGAGACAATAAATATGTAAGGGCTGAGGGAAAGGTCCTCAAATGAAGAGAGTGTGGTCCTTTGGTTAGCCCAGAACTCCACTGTGATCTGGAGTACACCAAAGGAGCCATCTGAAAGAACCCACATTTCTTGCCCTAAGTGTTAGGTACAGCTGTTCAAGACATCACACTGCAAGGCACTGGTAATCTGTAACAACTTCCCACAGCTCCTTCATCTTTAGTTTTTATTAGTCAGAGCTGTAGTGCACAAGAATTTGGGCCTCATAACTCTGAATTGCCTGTGGGTCTGAATCAGTAACTGCCATTCCTCCAATCTTATCCTTATAGAATAAACCGTAATCACTATCCATAAACCCTAGTCAGAAAAGGCGTATCACTGAAATTCACTAACACTGACACCACCATATTTCATCAGTTCCTGGACACCTCCAAAGCACCTTGATTACTATCTACACTCTTGGCATCAGCAATAAAAATGCTACAAATGCAGTTGTACCTCACGTGGCCTTCAGTGCTTGGTTCTATCAGATGCTGTGATTTGGTGATTAGTCTGTTGTCTCCTCTTTCCTGGATGCTTTAAAGCCTTTCTGACTGCCTCAAGTAATCCGTCACCCACTAAATCTTTCATCAAAAACTGGAGCGTCTTGTCCTGCAATATGAGCTTTCTTCTCATCCAAGAATCTATATTCTTTATAAAACCAGAAATCTTCCCTCCTAAATATGTACAAACCAATTTTATGAATAGCACATGCCTGGTGTCTTTGCATTCTGCTTTCATTCAATCTGGGGACAGATGTTCCCATGGATATTTATCCCCTCAGGAATATTTCCTTGCTTTGCTTTCAACAAAAGCTTTATTCCCTCTAACAACTGTAAAAAAATTAATCTCATGCAGCTTTTGATGATTATTGCTTTGTCATTTTGATACTAGTGCTGTTTCCTCCTGTGCAGGAAAACGGACAACCCACTAGACTAATTTTTCTTACAAGAATTGTTATTTCAGACAGCAAAACACTGTGAAAGCTGCAAGACATACAAAAGAAGATTGCTTTTTATTCTTAGAGGAATAAAAAAGAAGGTATGAATGAGTTTAAAAAAAACCTGTAGTATTTATGCCCCTTTTAATAGCTTGTTTTATAAACATATATATTTGCTTAAACAGGATTTGGAAGTATCCCTTAAAATATTCCATGGTTCCACCATTCCAATATGACTGTTTTTCAAGGCTCGTGAGTAGATTTTTCATGGATCTTAACCCCAAGGCAAAACTGAAGACATTTTAAAAAATCTGCTTAGACACCCATACCATCAAATATGTGCATTTGCAATTATTTTAATTAGTCCTTCAAATAAAGGTTAGTTCCATGCTTATTAATGTTAATACCAAGTTATATATTCAGGTAAATATATGTTCACTTATTTGAATGTGCAATCAGTCATAATTCTGCTTTTCCCTCTCTCCTTCAGCTTTAAAAAGGGTTATTAAAACCTGAAACATTATTAGTGTAATGTTATGATTGAGAAATTACACTTACTAGAGCAAAAAGACTCGAAGGATGGTTTCCAGAGCAACCGCAATTCCGCCAGCTTGCACTTTACGCTTCTCCTGAAGGGAAAGTCAGCCTCCTGCTCACAGCTGGCCTGAATCCTTTCCGTTACCTCTGGCTGCAGAGCAACTCAACAGCTGTTTTGTCCCTTTGCAGGCTGCAGCAGCCACATGGCAGTGGCTTTCCCTGCACCAGGGATCCAGCCACCAGCTGCAATTTGGGGAGAACCCATCTCAGACCCCTCTTAACAACCCTCCTCTACCCTATGACTTCTCTCAGGAGGTCTCTGCAGCACAGTCCTCCCTGTGTCCTACCCCACATCTGCAGCTACACTAAGTCTCTTCTGTGGCTCTTGGATAGTAAATGTTGTCCCCAAAGGCTTGAATTTAGCACCCTCCTTCATTAGGAACCAAGCTGGCTTCTGGTTTTGCTGGTCTCTTCCTGGAGAGCACTCAGGAGCAGATGCAGGGCCAGGGCCTGCAAGGTCTGCCTTAGAAATCATAGAGGCCTGGACTCACATGAGAGATGCTGATCAAAATCTCACACCCATACAGAAGCAATACTGAATTCTCCAATTTAACATCCATAAAAGTAATAAAGGCTTTTATTCACACCAGCACAGCCCTCATCAAATACATCCTGCCCCCAGCTCCTACTGGAGTAAACAGCAAGTTTGTACATCTGTAGGCTGAATTTTGTCAATTTTATATAAACTTGATTTGGTCCTGGTGTTGCAATTTTGAAATCAGCTAACTATGTATTTTTAACTGCAAACCTATATCTATGCGGCAGTTTAAAACTTACTTTGCCAAGTATATTTAAAAAATAATTTTTTAATAAAAATACAAGAATTTTCCCAGAAGGAATTAAGGCTGGACTTGATGTTCTCAGAGGTCTTTCCAGCCTCAACAGTTCTGTGATTCTGTAATACTTTTCAAACAAGTTATAATTATGGAAAATACACCATCTTTTTTAAACCTATTGACACATGAGAGGCAGCTCTACAAGAGTGGTGCCCAGAGTACCGTCACCTCACATCTCTCTAATACTCTCAAAGCTTATTTTTGGAGTGTCGAATTCTGAGAGGAATTTGAGAAGGGTCAAGACTGCTGATGAAAACAATGGGACTCTTTCCTAACAGAGTCATTCGGTAGTGCTCCTGATGTGGGTGTTTGGCAAAGACATTAAATAATCTAATTAAAAATATAATCTGAAACAAATAGAATTGCTTCCTAAGAATGACAACGCAGTGTTGAAGGTAAAGCAACAGAAAGAGGTAATATTAAAAAGAACAACCACATTTGAAGAAAGTGTAGGAAAACTAATTTCTCAATTCAGTAAGAGAAGAACAGTATAAGAATATCATTAAGGAAAACCTTTAGTTTTCAGAATACAATATTCAGAAAAACACTTTTAGAAGTGTTAGCAGTTGAATATGTTAAACAATTAGAAAAACATTAAGCTAGCTACTATATAATATTTGTATTTCTAAAACATTCATACAATCTCTGTTAGAATCTGACTTCATGAGCTTGACAGGGTTGATACTGGTGTCACAAATCAGCAAATACTCTGAATGTTGCTTCCTGAATTCCATAATATTAAGAGCAGAGATAAGAATCGGCTTACACTAGACAGTGTAACACCATCTCTACCCTACATTCAACAGTCATCCAACCACCATTCTCTGTTTATACAACTGAAAAGAAACGAACATGTTATAGCATGAAAAACTTACCTGATTCAATGTCTTCTTCCTCATGGCTCCAAACTTTTGCTGACATGTCATCATTTGACTCCTTTCTTCATTTCATTAGTAAGACTTCAGATTCCCAGAGACAAAAATGACTGCTTTATCTCTGTGTAAACCTTCATGCTCAATGCTGCCTTTAGAAATTAAATAACAATCCTCAGAAAAGAAAAAATAACAATGAAGGTCATGACAAATATTTTGTTCATGTCATTGGCATCAAAATTTTCTTGAGAGTTTGATCCAGGAAGCAGCTGAACCTTCTTGTTATCTCGAGAATTTAAGAAAATGTTTTATACACACTGAACTCAGTTCATCTACACTTTATGACGTAATGTTAAAATTCAGCATAATTTTCTTCAAAAAGCACACCTGTAGACTTGTCGGACTTCTCCACTGAGTCAAAAGAGAATTTTCTCTCTTTTGTAGCATAAAGCCCTAACATTCCATTCCTTTCATGCTAAGAAATGGAAGGATGAAAAATTCGTATACATATATGGATATAATGGAAGCATAATAATTCTTTTGTGTGGTATTAGCCAACAGAATTATTCCTAATACTAATAAATTAATTCCATGTGCTCTATGCCAGATTTTGTGTAAATATTTGCAGTCTGAAACCATTTATTAAATCTAGATTTTTGTATATGTAATATGGTAATTGATAAAAAAGCCCATAATCTCAAACTTTCTCCAATGCAGTTGGAAATATGGCCCTGGAAGACTGGAGATTACACCTCAGTGATGTGCCAGAAGAGATCACATGGCTAGAGAGAAAGTATATTTCTACTTTTCCTAGAATGCAATGGATTTCTTTTTTTCTATATGACATAAATGTAATTTAAATTACTGAGGCAGTTTAGATCCAACGCAGGTGGTAGCAATAAATGTTAAATACAACCAACTAGCTTTATGCATACTTGCCACTGTCCTGGAGCTGCTAAATATTGAACCATTTGGGGAAGGTTTATAAATACACGGTACCTGTTTTGAGTTTCCTAGTGTGGATTTCAGAATTTAGGTGCCTTGCAGTGTGCTGTCAGAACAAATTCTTACATTCTCATCCTGAAAACAGTATTAAGCTTACAAAGAAAAATTTGCTGCAGCAAAAGGTCTGGTGATTCACTGCTGTTTGCCCCATGGTGTTCATTTAGATTAGTGCTGCTACAGTGATTTAGTCCCACCTCAGAAGATAATGAGTCTAAATTTTATTTCTGCTAGTTTTGTAGGTATGTGCTGCAGGATAAATATCTGGAAAGCAAACGTAAGGAGACAGAAGAAGCTCTTCACTTGGTAAAAATAATTTTAAGGTAATGTTGAGACTTTTTTCTTTTTCTACAGAAAAAAATAGACATTGTATAATAAGTTTGTGATATGTGTCCCACTCCCTCCAAATGAGAAGAAACTGAGATTTGTTGGGTTTATTTGTCATGTGATCTGTATACCACTCTGGAAGCTGGTTGTAACTGCAGCTCTGCTAAACACTTCTACAGTCACAAAAAGAGATGCAAGATTGACACAAGTGTTTCGCTCCATCAGAGCCTTAACTGATCTCTACATTCAGGTTAAGCTCTCAATCCTAAAAACGAAGTATCAGTGAATACAAAATCACTTGTAGGAGAAAGCAAAAAGGACCCTGCGGTTCCCAGTGCACTGTACCACTATGTGCCTCTCTCAAGCATGTTCATGTGTGGTGCCCACAGCAATATCTACCCCCTGCCACTATCCATGACTGGTCTGTCTTGATGTTTCTTCAGCATGAATACACAATAAGGGAAAAGCTTGCCAGTCAACTGAAACAGATTAAATGGCAGCAGATATGACTTTCTATTCCTTTCTTTTCAGGCATACATTTTCTTCCTTATTTTTGACTCCAAATGATCTTTTTTCATCCTTCAAATCATGTAGAAGTAGCACTTGGTGCTCTGTTCTGTTACCACAGTACCAAGGTTCACAACAGGAATTTCCAGTTCTCATGACAGATTCAAGTGGAGTGAGTGAACTCTGTTTCAACTTGTACTCATTGGAAAGGAGCACAAGTGCTGTTGATTGGCAAGTTGGCACTAAAACCTTGACCATGTAAGCGGCTTAAATCATTTCACATACAGATCTCTAAAGAAATTTCTTTCATATCCACCAAATACCTCATTAACTAAAGATATTTTAGTCTCAGGGTACATACAAGACCTCATTCTGCCATAAAAATTTGCCATTGACTTAGCTGGTACAAGATGAAGCCCTAAAAACTAAACTGGCCTTAGAAGTGTGATTGTATTTCCGTACTTCCTACTCAATATAGAGTTTTAATACTGTATGAGCTACATGACTTTTTTGCTAACACCCTAACCAAAACACTCAAAGGATGCAATTATTCTGATCAAATATGTTTATCTATAGTATAGAGTATCTTTACTCTATAATCTATGTAGCATAGAAAGTATCTATAGTATAGAGTTTATCTATAGTTTAGAGATCTAAGTATAAATTAATCATATAGGTTCCACCTGGAGTCAAAGGAAAGAAATACATACTTCTGAGATGTGATGCATCCCATCCTAATGTAGACATCAAACCCAGGTCAGGTATTCGTACTCAAACTGTACAGTAGCCTGTTCTTCACCATTGACTCAGCAAGGAGTACAGGGACTGGTTCACCTGTGGCTTTCTCATCCATATATCCACCCCCACAGCTGGTTGGGATTAATCTCACCCAAAGCAGTGAAATGAATCTGAAGCAGAACATAGAAAGGAAGAGGATGGACAACTCCTAACCACCTCACCCAAAAAACAAAACCCAAACCAAGATGCAGATGAACATTGAGAGCTAGGGAGGAGGTGACACGGGTTTAGCACCGTGTCAGCTGGTGTTATGAAAGAGTAAACCATTCGGGAGTCCTGACAGTTGGAGTAACCTGGTTGCCTTCAGACTGAAACGTGATGAAGCAATCTTCTTTTAGTATGCCAAAAGTTATACTCTGTAAATATTCATACTATGATCTTGGCAATGCCCTATTTTTGTTGTCTAAAGCCATGCTGTTTTGCAGGAGGCTCCCCCTTATGCAATACTATTTTACAGGTGGTGGCATTTGAAATGCAGTTCAGATTAGCATTAGGTTTTGTGCATAAATATTTTGCTTCAAATGTAAATACTTCACTGCAATATTGATTGATGCAGATGCAATAAAAACGATCAGGGATATTCATGTTTTTTTAAAGTTGAGTACTCCGATATAAGAAATTAATTTATCAGTTCATTAAGCACTCCAAGGAACTACTTCACTGAGGCAGTAGCTGTCTGCCTCTGACCTGTGCTCATAAAGCTGACAAGCTGAGTGCCCCTTTTCTGCTTAGTTTCTCAACAGTGTGCATTTGGCAACTGTGATGTCTAACTGCTAAAATGAAATGATTATACTATTTCATATTTCTCATTTTAATCAGAAAGGATTAGTTTATAATCCTTACTACCATTCCATTGAACTAACAAAGCTGTTTTTCAGCTGCGACAAAAAGTCTAAAAACTGTTATTCTTTATGACTACAAGGCAGGTTGATTGTCCCTTCAGAGTTTGTTTAGAACAAAAATAATTCTAGACTTAACACTACCACTCTCATAGAAGCTTTTGCTACTTCAGGATATTTTTACCAATCTGTTGTTCCCTAATGTATAATCTTGGGAAATTTTAAAGAGAGCAAGCATAATGGCAACATGACAATATAGTGAATAGAAACTGTATATCCATAACAATTTTGCAAGTGCAATGATAAACATGGTGTGAATATGTTTGCACTTGAAAATGTTTTCCTGACGTTTTGTAAAGACACAAAGGTTTAAGACCTGCCTAAAATTACCTACGTAAGAGCTTAGCCATCTATAAACATATAAAAACACCACAATATTTGTCTCTGTATTGTACAGCATCCAAATGGTGTAATATATACTGCTTTCACTGTCAGCAGTATTAAACAGACTGCCAAGGTGTAGTCTCTTATGATTTAATCAAGATTTGACATTAAGGAGGGCATTCTGTATTTATCACTTACTTTTAGCATATATTAGGTTTTCATAGAGATAATTCAAGCAGAAATGAAGCTGTGTCATATCAACTCCCACCCACTCATCGAATATCCAAGGTGGTTTTCCAAGCAGAAAGTGATAGCGCTGTCTTGTGTAAGCATCTGTAGTTGTGCACTCATTGAGGCAAACAGAAATTGTTTGCCTACATGTAACAGGTCTTCCTAGGCAGGGTGTTTTTCCTTATCATGGAAGTAGATGGAGTAATGAATATAGGATTGAAATACTGAAACAAAAAACTGCATTGAACATTTGCTCTGAATTACAATTTTCCTGTTCAAACAATCTTTCTATAAATATCTGTAGCGCCTTTAAATTTTGCTGTCCTGCTCTGTGTTTTGTATCAAAAGGATCACATCATATTATACAATATATAAAATGTCACTGATAAAAAGCAATATTTTCCAGAAACCACTATTACAGTAGTGTATTTCACTATCATTTGCCTCTATACACGGTGAATAACTGAGAAAACTGAGACAGCTGTTTAAAAATACGGATGTTTGTAGCAGTAGCCCTTGCAACATGTATAGTCTTGTTCCATGTCTTATGTAAGTTTTAGCTTGGTTTTGCTCATGATATTTTCTGTAAAATGCTATATATAAATCATGTATTGATTTTACTGATAAATAAAAAACGCCACCAAAACAGTTGTGAGTAATGTTTATATTATGCAATATGTAACAGACACATGAACAAACACCCAGCTCAGCCATCAGTCAAAGCAGAAGAGCAGGGTGAGAAGTGTCATCAGTGTTTCTTTTAAAATGCCTGTTACTCAGGTGAAGATTGTAACATCAGATGCCGCTCATTACAGACATCCAGAGAAAAAAGAGATTTGTTCCCATTATGCGGTGCATAGAGGAGCAACTGGATGCATTTGCCAGTCCAGAGTGAAGCACTGGAAATGTGGCTAGTTGCTAGGCTGCTGCTGCCTTGCTACACAGACTCAGGAAATTGTGCTGATCAATTGCAGGAGAAAACTTCTTATCTCAAACCTCTCCCACACAGAGTCCCATTTCAGTACCTGGATTTTTGAAACAGAAAAAGAAAAAAGAAAAAAGGAAAAAAAAAAAAAAGCCTAACAGCAAATGTTAAAAGAATAACAACCAATTAAATCCTAACATTTGGTTCTGGGTCATGGACTTGTTTTATGCACTCGAGCAAGAAAAATTTTGTAAAATTTGAAGTGCTGATAACATAATTTCCTTTTTTTTAGGTAAAACCAGGCTTTTTAAATTAAACTCATATTTTTGGGACAATGAGGCTTGGGGTATTCTCAGTCTTGGGATGGATTTTACTGCAAATGAAAAAGCCTACAATGGACTCTACACAGCTAGTGTGAGCCATGCCATATTGAGCTGAATTATTTATGTAAGCATTTTATGACTAAATACTGTCATCCACTTGGGATGTCAATACTGAAGAACATAAACCATTTAACTGGAGACTAGGCTGGTTAATAGAAAACCCTGTTGCTACATCTACTGGATTCAGCAGTACCTATGGATCTTTTCACTCGGTATGTAAAGGCACTTTGCTATTGTGTAATGGCAGCGGGCAGGCTTAATGGATCATCTACTGCTAAGAAACTACTTCACAAGGGTACAATCAGCCAAGCCAGAAAATACAGCAGCAATTCAGAGGACAATAGTGATCAATATGTCTTTCCAAGGCAGCAGATTCTTATCTAGGATTTCACTGGGAATGGGCTTTAATAAACTTCAACACAAAGCAACTCTCCTTCAGTTTTTTTTCCAGTTTTTCCAGACTTACAGAAGACAGGTGACCTTAAGCAATTCTAGATGACCACAAGTTTAGTAATCACAGGTATTCGCAAACACAAACCTCACAGGTCTATGCCACTTTTGTGTATTTTTGTGTTTATCTGCAATTCTTCAGACATATATGTCTCTGTTTTCAACTGTGTTTTCAGACAGTGACAGTACTGCAAATAGCAATATAAGATTTCTAAATAATGGAAAAGTCTCTTTTTTTACAGCAGAGATTACAGGCTGAATATATGTAATATACACTTTTCAGATACTTTGTGAGGCACAAAAGGGGCTCCTCATTTATACAGTTCAGGTAGACCATAAAGTAAAAAGAAATCATTCCCTGAATGTAAATGATCGTGTGTGATACAGTGTGTCACAGGGTGATGAAAAATGCCATTTGAAACTTCATCCTCATAAGTAAGTCACGGAATTCTGACTATGAATTGACCTTTAAAAATCACCAGCTATTTATCTATATTTCAAAGGAAAGACTGAAATTATTTTCATTTATAAATTGGACATAATTTACATTTCTACAGCAACAGCAGTATCAGCAGTTTAGGGATGTAACTGCAGTGTTAAATAGGTAAAATAAGCAAGTATCTTCATAAACCAAGAAAAAGGAATAGATCCATATAAGTCAAGTTTTGATTATGAGAAGCAAAGGCTAAACACATGGTATGAATTCTTCTCAGCCTCGTGCCCCTACAGTTCCTGGTATGCACATTGATTGTTTAAAGAGCTTTATCAATCTGCAGTGTGAACAGGTCAGTCTGTTCTGAGGCAGCTGAAGTTACGTGTCCTGAAAAATCTCATATAATTTTCCCCAATGGCAGCCAAAACTAATATGAGGCGATTGGAGAATATACAAAATAATCTTCCCTTTCAAGGTTGTAGTCTTAAGTGATACACACTGCATATATCAAACTAGACTATTGCCTAAAACAGTTCTCTCCAAAAAAAGGTGAGTCTCAAAAATGAGAATCTTGAAAGGAGGAAGAGTAAGGAGCACAGGGTCTGGTGGCCATGTCCGACACCCACGCGCACATGTCTACACACACCCATATTCTCTCTAACAGAAAATAGTTTTGACTGGTTAAGGGAGAAGGAACTGGATACATTATAACATCTTGGGTTTGGGTTTTTTTTCTCGTTGGATGTATTCTGAAGATTCTAAAAATATAAAGACAAGACATGAAGACTACTCATAGTGATAAAAAGACAGCTAGAGAGCAGCTCCAGTACAAGTATACACCATGTATGATCCATCAGTTAGATATTTATGTGGCTAATCTGCAATGAAGACAGTGCATGTTGCCATAGTTACAGTGGCCGTGTGGGGCACATACTGTATCACTCTTGTCTTGCACTTATTTACTAGAAAAAGATGCAATTTCAGCTATTATTTATAGGATTCCTGTTTCTTTCACCACTTCATCTCCACTCTACACTACCATAATATTCTCTTTTCCACAGTTCTTTTAATGTGGCTTGTATGATTTCCGATTAGACAGCCATTAAAATCACACAAGATAATTTTCTACTTAAAATTACAAAGCCTCCCATGATCTTACCTGAGTATGAATTCCAGACTGTGTTTTTCCTTTTTTTTTCCTGATAAACTTAAAATACAATATCCTCAATTATTTTCTAAGAATGAAGGAAATACAAGTAAATTCAGTGGCTAGATCATGTGCTATAAAATACATAATGTAACTGTTGTGATTATTATTTTATTCTTTAGTAATTCATCCTTCTCTTGATGCAAAGTTTGTCAGAGTCCTCAGGAATCATACTGATTTAATGCCAGTTTACTGATAATAACCAAGATATACTTGCCTTGCAGTTGATGTCTTGGGAAGATAAAGCAGATATTTTTGGGTTTATAGCCTTAAAATATTTGTTAAATACATTAAATACAGTTGTCCACAACATTAACTACAAAATTTGCCTAGAAAATAAAAGCAAAATAACTGATGACAAGTAACGCTCCACACATTTCAGCACAGCATCGCAAGTCACGTGCCTTCTACAGAGCAAGCACAGGAAAAGAAAAGTGACCGTGCTTTTCAGAAGGTGCTGCGCTGAGACATGTGACGGAGAGAGAAGGGACTCTGAGAAAGTATCGTGTGCATGTTCTGAGGGACACATTTGGCCACAACTCTAAAGCTGAACAGTGCATGCACACAGAGGGGCTCTGAAAATCCTCCCTTTCTTTTTTATTACAGGGGCAGGAACATACAGTCAAGAATGATTTCAGCAGCTGTAAATGGCATTTTTTACTCAGGTAGGTGGCAGTACTCAGGGTTTCACTGTGGCCTCTGGGCACAGAGGTTTTAGGCACCAACTGTGTTATTGATTTATAAAATGATTTGTTGTAATCCTTCCTAAACTAAATAAAAGCATATAAAAATAAAACAACAAAAAAACCCACCACCAACAACAAAAAAAACAGTGGGATATATCCCTAAGAAAGAGATTGCTGGCAGCTGGAAGAGTCTAAGTTCCAAAATATGTGATATTACAAGTGAGCCAATTTTGGGGAGGGGAGTACCAAATTGAGATGCATTACTGTGCTCCCCACAAAGAGCACTAAAATTGTGGATGCCTGTGCCCTCATCCCAGTGCAGTTCCAAGGACGGGCCTGTGGATGTGCACACCTGGGCTGCACATGCTAATTTCCCTCTACAAAATGAAAGTATGCTTGCAATATGGACAGAAATACTCAGCCTTAATTCTGGCATGAACTGGTAGTAAGAGCAGTGAAGGTATGGCAGCACAGCCTTCAGAATAACACAGCAAACCCATCGTTTTATCACTATGTCCAAATACCCTTGTGAAAGGCACTGCCCTAAATTACCAGTTATACACATTGTCTCATCTTGCTGTAGCATCCCAAGAGCCTGAACTTCAGCTGAGCTACTTAATTACCATCAGATGACAGCCTAACCCAGTTTGGTTTTAAATTCCCTAAACATGGGACCTATCTCCTATGAAAATGTGTTTTAAGTCTTCCCTCCAAATAAACCCACATTTTCATGGTGACCAAGCAACATAGAACAATACCATTTGAATTTGGCAGCCATTCTTCTAAATCTAATCTCACACCCAGGATTCAGGCTGAACAACGAGTTCCCTTTCACAAGGATGTCCGTGGTTGCCTTTGCACTATATCTGTCAGTTTTACTGGGAACATATAACAAGGACATAAATGTTTATAAATATGGCAAGGGGGAGTGTCAGGAGGACAGAGTTCCACAAAGATATTAGGAAAAATTTTTTCTCTGTTGGGGTGACGGAGCACTGGAACAGGCTGCCCAGGGAGGTTGTGGAGTCTCCTTCTTTGGAGATATTCAAAACCTGCCTGGACGCGTTCCTGTGCGATCTACTGTAGGTGATCCTGCTCTGGCAGGGGGGCTGGACTAGATGATCTTTTGAAGTCCCTTCCAACCCCTAACATTCTGTGATTCTGTGATTCTGTGATTCTGTGTAACTGTGACAGGTAAAGCGTGGGAAGCTGGACACTGCCACTCAGCATAGCTGTCACCTTGTCTTGCATAGCCCTCTTCAAGCATACTCTTAATCTAGGCTGCAAACACATACTGGTGTCACTTACTCATCTCAGCACTAAAGTGGAAAGAGCTATGATGGCTGCTAACCTCAGCAGTGTCTCCTTTCATGTGTGAGTAATAAGTCGATATTCTCTAGAGGGAGATTCATGTTAATGCCTTGAAACTGAGTGATGCTGAGCATTTAAAGCCTCTGCAGAAGTCATCTTCTAGTACAGAAGAAATCCTAACAATTACAGATGCTCCTACTCCTCCTGTGATCAGGACGTAAATAAGGCTCCATATTTTTCTGTAGATAATAAATGTCTTCTATATAGAGGAAAAGTAATAATATAGTGTCATTTAGATGAGTGCTTTGTACTGTTCCAATGTGCTTATCTGTTCTATTTAGTTTTTTCAGTGAAGGAATATCAAGGGGTTATAAACAGTCCACCTAATACTGTGTCTTGGGTTACAATATGTAACCA
>NW_009692892.1:52071-59282 GCF_000703405.1 Apaloderma vittatum | reverse complement strand
GATGGCATCTCTTCCCTCAAGCGAGTCCATGAAGACCTCGCACTAACGACTCCAGTCCCAGGGGGAAACAACGCAGCAAGACGGTGGAAGGCATTTTGGAGGCAGCTTCCTACTTGAGAAAGGCAGCAGCACTGGATCACCTGCAGCTCAGGGGACACGGACGCCTGTCCTGCAGGACATGAAGAATCACGGTCCTTCATCGCCGCTTTCTCTCCACATCCACAAACAATGGGACCAGAGTCCCATAAAACCCTAGAAGTAGCACCTCAGTACTTCATACATGAGTCACATGGGGCTCAGAAAAATGTGACCCACAGCATTTACACTCTGCATCAAAATGTAACAAATAAAGATGAAAATAAACCAGACAAGGAAAGCATAATGGTCAAATGCTAAATACTAAGTTCACCAAACATTCAATACTTGCCTTCCAAGGGGTATAAACTTAATTTTCTTGGTAATCCCACAAACATTTTTAAGAGGATGAGCAAGAGGTGAACAGATGAAGACTGACTGTGGAAAGACAGAGATTAATGTCCAGGAGAAAGCAGAGAGCAAAGAGGAATCAATGAAGAAGAGACTCTGGGTCACAGAGCAGAAAAAAAATAAATTAAAAGATCAAGTTGTAGAGTCTGTATTGTCCCAATACAGATATTGCTAAGGACTGGGGAGGCCAGACATCTGGCTAGGGTCAAAGTTTACAAGTTTGCTCTAAGTTTCATCCTGTAAAATGATGATAAGAAAGGAGCATTTTGTACAAAAGCAAGTACAGCACCCCATCCTCAATTTCTTTTTCTGTAGCCAGCCCTTTGCTGATGCCCTTTGCTGTGCCTGACCAGCCACACCACCGACCACAACACACCTCCAGCACCCCGCTTCCCTCCAGGGCTTCTTGCCGCTCACGTTTTGCCCTCCTCTTCACTCCACACCGGGGTCAGGAGCCTATTTCATCAGACAGAGCCTCTAAACATCGAAGAAGACTTTCACCTACATTTAGCAGTATTTTTGCGACACAGGACCAAAGTAACGTCTTCATGGGATCAGACTATGGTCTGCAAAGTCTACTAGACGTCCGACAACACTCTGTATTGCAAGTCTGCAGGAGAAGGGTGAGACCTGAGTGTCCTTCCTGTAGAGGAGAATGGTTTTTTATATTTCAGTCTTCAAAATCATCTCCTTCTGGGATTTTTTTTTTTCTGCTTAACACTTGTGAACTCTGAACACTACAGAAGGCAAATGCAATCACCACTCCAAAACGTATCTGAAGGTTTGTACTGAATTGCTACTAAAAATTCAACTCCTATAAAATATAACTTACATAGGGTTATTTTATTAGATGAAAAAAAGTTCAGTCACACCTCATCAGATTCTTTTTTTAAAAAAATAAACGTATTTTGCATACGCAAATACCTGTACAAGACTGAAGATCCATCTAGCCTAGTATCCTGGTTGCACCAGAGGCCAAAAGGCCATGCTCATGATAGATCTAGATCTCAAAGCGACTTATAGTTCCCTCCTCCATCTGCTCTTTGGCTTCAGATCTCCCTTGTCCACAGGCTTACTGGATTTAGAGGTTGAAAAAGACACTTGAGGCATTTACAAACCACACAGGCTCTTTTTCAAAAGCTTTCGAAAGCTTACACTGCATACACTGAGAAGGTATCAATCATATTTTGCTTAAGGGACTACTTCTAAGTAGCTAACTATGCACACGTTGAAAACATATCGACCTGCTAACGGAATTAAAACTCATCATCTGACCCTCTCCTCATGTCAGCACACGTGGACGTGCAGAGTAACTGAAATTCTCTGAATGACTGGAGGCGAGGTCAGGGTTGCCGGCAACCAGGACCACCTCCCAGTCCTGGGGCTTTGAGCAGCCTCTCCGGCTCATCTGCCAAGTAGGCTGTTGAGTCTCTGGCAACTCTGCACAAGTAAAATATCTACTGAAATAAAATTCCAAAAGACCTTGAACTGCAGGGTTCTGTTTTAATTTCTTATTTCAGTAAATACAACCAGAACCAGATTGCTAAGGCTGATGTACGATTCTCCATTATCTATATAAAAAACCTGCCAATTCTTAAAAAAAAGTATACCCATACCAGTCAACATGTACAGACACAAAGAAAATGACCATGAACAAAAATGTTACCTTGTAAAGTACTCCCCATACAATGGAAGGCTACCAAGACAAAAAAAACACAGAGGCTAAAATTTCTGGGAATATTTGAAAAAGAAAACATTCCTCTTCTTACCAGACAGCATAGAAGCAATAAAAACATACATACTACAGTCAGCAGTGAGATAAAGTCTTCAGGCTATTCCAGCAAACACTACTTTTCTTGTCTCGTTTCCCAGAAGCCCTTGGCAACAGCAATTCTTGAAAGTGAGTCAGATTTTGAGACGCAGCACACACACCAACAACAAGGATATACTTAAATAGGCAGAATACAATGACTATGAAGCTATCTGGAATTAGAGAAACTTATTGCAGTTACACTTTGATAAAGGAAATGGGTTGGCACCATTAAGTTTCCCGTATGTTTTACTACACTTAGGCAAACTCTTTGGTGAGAAATAAAAAAAACAGTATTTTATCAGGGTCAGACGATGAGGAAAAATGTTTCTGAAATGACGGAAGGTGATGCCACCTTCAGCAGAAACAGGAGCAAACACAACGTCCTCATCTAAAAGCAAAGCAACTCAAGACCTAGTCAGAAATTAGAAAGGCAAGTCACAGTGAACAGGGAGCACTGATAGTTTGTGACCCTGGGTTCAGGAACCCAGGAAAGATCATGAGGCTTCAAAGAAGAGACAACCTGCAGCAGTGTATGTCTTAGGAAGACATCAGACAAACTTTCATCAAAAAAACCCGCCCACACTTGGACTGACAGCTCTATGATCCTGTTATTTTGAGGGCAGAAACATCTCAAGTTTTACTTCCGTTCACGTATTCCTGAATTTGGCCCAGCTTCTGAAAGTAACAATTGGAAAGTGTTTAGCCTTAGTAAGGACTGAGAGATGAGGGAGAACAAGTACAGGGAAATGCTGGAGCACATTTCACATGGAAATGTTAAATTTTATAAAGTGCCACGTTCTGGAACAGCCACGTTCTGCTACGATTTGCAAAGTAAAAATTACTCCAAAGTAATGGACGTTTCTTGCCACAGCATCTATTTCTACAAACTAACTACTACACTGAAAGCTATCACTTCTGAGAGTAAGCTTATTACACCTTGCCACGTTGAAAACTCTTGGTTTTATTTTGGTCCTTTGGGGAAAAAATATGTATATTTTAAAAGTTCATATATACTGAGCTCCTGGGAACACAAATTCTCTGATTATGTACACTGATTATCAAGTTAGGTACCTGCAAACAATATGATTTGCATTTAAAAGGATTCATGTTTCCAGGGATATCCAAGCCTTCCCATTTAAATATATTATCACAAAACCAATCTCATTTCTATTTCGGACCTTTATTTGTTTTATTGATACCACATTAATAAACATATTTATTCTTCATCTGCCACTCATGGGTCAAGCCAGGACAAAGCAAAACCAGTTTTAGCTGACAGAGACATTAGTGGCAGCCCAGGTCACACACAACCAGCTATTTCAGATTCAATTTATTACATCTGTGCAAGCTCCTCATAATTGAGAGACCCAGACATCCCAGGCATTGCACACACAACCGAGCCCCAGTTTTATACCACGTGCCTGGGAAGTCCCAGCGTTGAGGAGTCCAGTCACAGTTCCTACCTGCAAAACATTTCTGGGAAGAAATGATGTACCGGGTTTTAAAACAAGAAATAAACTACAAAAAAGCAGCATTTAATAGTGTACACTGACCACTCTTTAACCGAGACAAAAATTTGCACATATAGATTGAAAGAAATGTAATATCAAAAAAATGTTCTGCTGAAAACTGAATGCATTCCTGAATTAAATTAGTGCCAACACCAGTGAATTTTCTTCTGAGGCAACTACGGACCCTGCGTGATAACATTTGTATCTGCAGTTACCGCGTTTCTTCTTGAGATCCCCAATTTTCTGAAAATGTTATTTTTAAGTTTCGGGAAATATTTTCTATCTGTCAGGTTTCACAAATGCTGCTGCAATACAAAAAGGTTTTCATCAGAGATCTGCCTCTTTTTTTTTTTTTACTTTCTTGGTTGTTGGGAATATAAGACCAGGCTCTCAGTGCCTACATGCACCAAGAACACAGAGGACCCTGTGGTGGCACCCTGGGTCAGCTCAAATGCCAAACTTGACCCCAAAATCCCCCCCAGAGCACAGGGAACTCCAGGGTGAGCCTGTGGCTCCTGAACTCTGCGACAAGTTGACCAGTGGAAAGAGCTGCAGCCAAGTGCCCTTCAGGCTTTTAGGTTCCTCCTGCCAAATGGCAGAACTTGCAAGTCCCCAAACCTCAATGCAGGAGAAAACAGCCAAGTTGGAGCAATTAAGGTTTCCTGGATCTTTTCCTAATGGCAAGCCTCAGAATCTTGGACGATGCATGTGAAATAAAGGTTTTCTGGTTCCTCCTCCTTCACCAATACTTGCCACCTGAGCACTAGCTCCTTTATGCACAAGCTGCATGCGAATTGGAGAGACTGGCTGCTCTGTTTCGTGTATATTTTTCTGAATGGATACCACATTTGTATTTCCATTCTGCAGAAAAAAAAGAAAAATACTTTCATTCTAAGTCTAGCAAAATTACTTATTTGGTAGCACGGATTTTTGTCACTCAGGAAATACCAAGCTTCAGCTACATTTGCCTCTCCAAATTGAAACCCCTACTTCAAAACTAACCTAAAATACATCTCTGGGATTGTGTAAATAGAGTGGGACTTGAGCTCTCAATAAAGGCAAGCAAGATTGATAATAAGGCGGCAGGCATATGTGTGGGGAGGAATGGCTTTGACCAGTGAAATTCTAATGCAAACTATTTTATCAAAATGAGTGATTCAGCCTGCAACCCACAGAGGCGGAGCGCAGGGCAGTTGCCCATCCATCATCGTTCCTCAGGAAGACCGCATATTCAGGTGATCTTTTAGAGAGCACATTTCAGAGTGAATACCTATTAAAACTCAGTTTTGTAAATCTTGTTTGCCTTCCAATTCCTTTAGCCATTACTCGAGCAAATCAACATCGGGTTATATTGGTTCTCTGTTTAGAGAAGACTAATTTACACTTCAAATGCTCAGGCACTTATAAATAATGAAACAGATCAAGCACTTATTCGGGAACACCGGTGATCAGGCGATGGCCATTGAAGGTGTGAGTTAAATGACTCGAATGCTTTCACCTTAATTTGGAGCCATCCCAAGGCCTGTTTGCACATTGCTCTGAGAGGAGCAGCAGGCGCCTGGAACACTCTGCTGCAAAGCTGAATTACTAAAATTATAAGAGGTCTACTTAAACTTTGCTTGCGGCTATCTACATCATTTCTTTTAATATTTACTAGGCATCTGCTGTGCACTGTGGCAGCCCCACAGATCTGAAGAAGGCAAAAAAGGACAACTTAACAATGCTTCTTCATCTTTTCTATCCGCTTGTGCCGCTTTCTGCAGGGAAGTATCCTGGGGGGGAAATGAGCATTGCCAGCAAACCTGGATTTTCTTGGTGCACCCCCGGCAATAAAAAAAGGCAGAGTGATTCAATCCATGTTTTCCAATATCTTGCCCTCAATGTGACTGCTCAGTCTGGGTTTGGCTCTCACCTCCCAGCTGCAGATGATGGAAAGCCACAGACACTACAACCAACCCTCGCGAAAGGGGAGTAAAAAGGGCAGTGTGTGGGAAAGGCAGGGAAGAGGCACCATCGACCATCATCCAGGCAGAAAACCTTAGCACAGACCTAAATTTGTACCTTTAACTAGATTTGGATACAACTCTTGTTAAACAATTTGATTGCACTGCCCTCTTGCTACAGCACCTGTCCTATTTTCAGAGGCAAGAAGAATCCACAAGGTATGGAGTGAAGCGCTATAGACTGAGTACACACTGGCCTTTTTAACACACAGAAGAAAACCCACAAAAACCTCCTTGTCTATTTAGAAAAGTGGAAAATGTCATTTTCAGAGAATGAAGGAAGTTCTTGTGATACCTCAGCAGTGGCAAAAGAAGGAAGAACTACCCTAAATGACAAGTGCCAGGAGAATACAACAGCAGGACAGAGGAAAAGGAGCTTCTGCCTTTAGAATTAATTTTAATTTTTTTTCCCCTTAAATCATCTAGGTTTTCTATGCATTACTGCCTAGCGCTCCCCGAATTTGAGGACAGGTAAAGCATTTTCTGTCCCATTTGGTCCCCATGTGTTGCCTGCTCTAGCCAAGAGGCAGCGTCCCTGGCGGCAGGGAGGCTGGATTAAAATGATCTCTAAGGTCCCTTCCAGCCTACGCCATTCTAGGATTCTATGATTCATGAAGAGACAGAAATCCTTTCTTTTCCTGTGAATTGCCTGATTGCAGAAATACAAAGTGTAAGAAAATTACTTTATTATTCACAGAAATCTACAAGACCACTGACACCCTACAATTGCACATAAACCTCCATGAAGTCGGTTGATGTTGAAAGGAGGATTATAGGAAAACTAGCAGATGATTGCATTAAGCAAAGGCAAAGCTATTGATTAATTACATAGATCGTTAGCTATTCTTTAACAGTAGTCAAGCATTGTAGAAACCCATTGAAGAAGGAAGAGCTGCAGGCAAGCATGAAGATAGTTCCTTAAAGACCAGTTGATATCAGCTCTGCAGTTTGGATGAAAGCCGAAAGACGATCGAGTCTGTGCAAGAACCAAAGGTGAAAAGACCACAATGAAGAAGAGTACGAGCCTTCATCCCCACGACCCTCAACGACCACCACCAGGAGGCACTGCGCATGCGCAGTTGGGAAGAATTTATGTAAATAACGCAGTAGAAGTCATTTTAATACAGAGTGGGACAGGTTATGCATATGTATAGGTGTATTGTGAAACTTTGTGAAAATTTAACACTTTAGTGTACATAGTCGAGGCGAGTACGACTTCGGTGGAATACCGCCATGCTGCCCAGTGCTGAATAAACATACCTACTTTACAATCTCATCAATTGTGGAGTCTGTTTTCAGATGTCAAGGAATCAGAATTCCAAAAAACTGACAAGAAAGCGGTTAAGAACGAGTTACACCATCAGTTCTGGAGCAAATAGAGGATAAGGAAATTTCAGC
>NW_009692892.1:27705-52040 GCF_000703405.1 Apaloderma vittatum | reverse complement strand
CAGGAAGCAGAAAGAGTGATGGATTACAACGGACAGAAATATCAGCCTAACATCCTTCCATTCTATTTTATTCTTATCATGCCAAAACCCACAAAATTTAGCTGCTTTATGTCACTGGTAACAACTCATGGCTGTATCTGCAGATATACCAATAGAAAACTAAGTAAACCAGACATACTTGGCACTACATCCTGCCTAAAACCACTTTTTTTCTCTTTGAGGATATTCAAAAGCATGTTCTGCATCGTTTTGCTGTCTCTGCGATCAACCACTGGGTTTTTCACAGCTCAAATCCCCAAGTCCTTAATGGAACTAAAATGTTACATTCAGAAAACAATTTTAACTTGCAGTACTGCAGAGGAAAAAGCCAAACTAGTTAAAGCCAGACTATTCCCCAGAGATGGTTGATTATTTCCCTGACTTGGGCATCAGGGAAGCAGCAAGGACTATCCAGTTTACAAGCATAACACTGAGATCAGCTTTTTAACTTTTTCATCACTTACCTTGCAAATGATGATTGATTCTTCCCCCCCACCTTCCAACAGACCTGCTTCCTTTTCCAAAAGCAAATCACACTCACTAAAAGGCTGCCTGAACAGGTCTAAGCGTGAAGAAAAAGTCATCGAGTGAACTGAAACCAAACATGTGGAGGAGGCTGCTAGAGATCTCCTGGCATTTCATTTTGCTTGTAATACGAAAGCTCTCATAAAAAAAAAAAAAAGCCGGTTTAGAATTATTAGACTTGGTTTTTGCTGTTCTACTGTATGCTCTATGGGGATGAAAACTTCAGGCAGTTGTTTTATCAAGCAGTTGCAAATCCTAAAAGGAAAAGCCTCAGCCTGTAATGAAGGAAAAAGACCACTGAAATAATAAAAGTTATTAATGATTACATACATACACAACTGAGCAAACTTCTTGCTGTAATACTGCTGAGAACCTAGCAATGTTTTAACCACCTGATCTTACTTCTTAACAGAGCAAGAGTGTTGTCTTAAGATGGTATATTTTAACAACAAAAACTAGATGAAAATAACCCTCTTGCTCCTCGAAAAGATTGGAGACCTTTTCATAGTTCTGCATTGCCTTCTTCAGAGTAGAAATTTGAAATGAAGCAAAATGTTGATCCCTATCAAGGATGTGCCTTTTGCCACCCTGTGAAAATTCGCCCAGGTGCGAGCTGCTCAGTAAAAAGATAATTCACACATGTTCAGAGGAGAACTTGGGAATTTAGCAGCTACAGTATTAGAAAATGCCATCATGTGTGAGTGCACAGGTACCTCCTCCCACTCCTCAGGGCAGCTTGCTCACGCACCAGCCCCCAACGCACAGCACATCATGCCCATACTGCCCGCTCAGGATTGCAGCTGGAAAGCTCCAGGTTCAAAACCAGGAAGATAAAATGACCACGAGAACGGAGCTTCTCTAGGAACAATAACCAGACAGAACTGGGACTGGGTCTGGGAAGGAAGTGAGAAGAAAAGTCTGAACCTATTAACATACAAAATCCTTTTACCAGAAGGCCAAGGGCAGCGTTCTCACATCTCACCGTTCCTCTGCTGTCAGGATACTCCTACAAAACTCAAATGCAAAATAATTCACCTTGTCCCTCCGCTCCCGCTGGCCTGCACTGAAGAGGCGTCAGCCATGCGCTTGCTGGCTCTACACGTTCCACCCAGATAACAAGCAGTCACGCCGTGCAAACGCTGCCTTGCGGTACCATAGCTGCCATCTTCTCCAGTACAAAAAAGAAAACATGGAAGTCACACCTGATAACATCTTTTTGGTTGGTTTTTTTGCATAGATTTTTTGACAATTTATGGGCAAGGCACTCCTGTGCTGTACTGACAGGTTCAGCTGACAAGACGGCGGACACAATCAACTTCACTGGGACCATTTAACAAGAAACTGCTCAAGGTCATGACGTTACTCAGGTTTCAGTGCTACCTTAAAACGTGTGTGGTGGAAGTTAGAACTTGCATCTGCAGAATGTTATTTTTGTTTTAAATAATAAAAATAACAACAATATGATTCAGACTTTTCTCATCAAAACTTTTAGTACGTAATTTTTGGTTTAATTCTATATCGACCTGGAGGCTACTACAGAAAGTACGCGCTCAGGATAAAGGAGATTTCAACTGCTTGTTTGCAGTAGTTTAAAACTCAGAGGAAACTACAGAAGCTTGAGCCACATAATTTTACTCCGTATTTCTAGAATTAAATGTTTCAACTCTGATGGACTTTTCCACTTAATTTACATAGCATTTCACTTATTCAACCACAAGCTTGTGAGGAAAATCACCACCTGAACGCATCTCATTTCCAGGAGATGCTTTCAGTTGGCTTTTCAACCACCAAGACCACACAAGCTGTTCTTTCCACCCAAGCGAATTAGGAGGCAATGGAAGAGTGAACGGCATCAGTACTCACTCCCAAAAGCTCATCATTCACAAATATCAAAAAACTTGAATGTTGCCTTACTGCTTTTCTTCACATGGTTTTGTTCTCTGTGTCTTAAGTCATGGCAGAACAGAGTTGCCGGGCTATCTCACCTGGTAACTCCCCAGAATTGTTCCTTTTGCAAAACCTGGGCACTTAATATACCCCCAAAAAAGCTTTATTCACAGTTTTGGATGCTGACAGTTGCTGCATTAACCAGAAGAGCAATCTGTGCCTTGGGATGGGAAGGGAATTGAGCCCTGTAATGGAAAGTAAATGTAACCTTGTAAAAGAAAAACTTTTAGGAAGGAATGGCCACATCTCTTCTTCAGAGCCACAGCACTACATAAAAGCCCAGTACAAAACAACATATATTACACTTGTTAAAAAAAGAACCAAGAGGACTGTAAAACTAAGAAAAAGCTGTTTTAACAATTCCAGAAAGAAAGTTTCAGCAAGCAGGAATATTTCCCATTGCTAGGCCAAACAAAATTTACAGAACAGAGGAGCTATTTCTCATTAACACCCAAGTGGCCACACCAGGGCAGCCGAGGAAGGCAAAGCTCTCTCAAAAGCAGAGACAGAAAAGTAGCTTAACCAAACACATGGTTATGCGTAATCAACTTAATGCAGCGAAAAAACAAAACATCTGTCCTAAGCACAGGTATTTCCTTTCGCACTGGAAAGCACCGGCTCTTGCCTTGCAGCTGAAGGGCAGGAATCATCAGAAAGAAAGAGCTAACTTCCTAAAATAAATTATTTTGCCAGCCTTCCTGCATACGAGCAGTGCGACTTGGAGGCCTGGGCATTGCCACAAATTTTTTTAATTGTACTTCACGGCAGGTGGAGAGAAGAATAAGCCCTCTTTGCACCGTAAACCCTCCAAGCAGCCCTTCTCTTAAATAAATTCACATGGGCTGCATGTTATAACTAAATATATGGCAACTGCCACATGTGTCCACCCAGATGTATGCTTTTTTTCCATTGCAAAACACTTACAGCAAACAACTAATTTCTCTGATGTTCTGGTTCTCTGATGTTCCTCATGTTATGCACCTCTGAGATTGCATTCCAAACAATTTTTGGTTACTGCAATCATCTTCTCAGGTGGCAGAAGTAGGATGCTCTCTAGCCTTCTTGCTTTGCCCTGATAAGGTATCACCACAAAGCTAACTATGTCTTCCAGAGCCTATCACTGCTTTACTAGCCCGAAACTACAACTCTCTGGGAGCTCATATTCACAAGAAAACATTTAGTGAATGCACCTTGAATCTTGTCTTACAGCAAACTTTAAGTGGATTTCTAACTCCATGGACACTGAAAAAATGACTGTTCTTGAATACTAAGCAAATATGCCAGGGAAGCAGTTGATAGCCTTCAGGAAGCTGTGCACTATCTACTTTCAATACATTTCCCAGCTTCAGCAAGTTGCCTAAAAAGGCACCTAATGATAAAGTTACTGACAAGTAAGTTTGCTGGGGAAAGAAGAGGCTTCCAAGTTGTGGCTGCGAAACCATAACCCTACCTGCAAGAAACCTACAGTGTAGTTATTGCCCACTTCAAACTTCTTGTACTTGCAAAACCAGGTGTACGAGTACAATAGGGAAAATGCATCTTCGCATACCTGACTGCCGGAACAAGACGATGGCGATAACTTCACTGGCACATCCCTGTACGATCCTTTGTTTGTACCAAAACAAAGCATATGAGTTAAAAAAAAAAGGCTCAGGAAGTTGAGCCTGCAGGAAAACTGAAGTTAGTGGGTTTGGATGATCTACTCAGACCTGCAGACAAGTGGTTTAACCATCTCCTGGTTTCATCTCCAGCTGCTTCTGTTTTGCTGGAGTCCTGTATCTGCCTACTTTAGAAGAACAAAGAGTGCAAATAAAAAGCTCTTTAAGACGAAGCATTTTCATTATACCTTGAGAGGAAAAATGAAGAAACACCTCTAACTGAATACTAGAAGATCCCTGCTTCTGGGAGAAAGATACATGGATACACCAATTAAAGGCGAAGAAAAAAGAATTACCCTAACTTCTCGTCTTCAAACAGAAAGCAGTTCTCAGAGCTATCATGTGCCCAGTATTGGAGTGTATTTTCATCACTGATCTACAGTGTAAAATGTCAAATTCTACTAAGTGTAAAAAAAAAAAGTACTAAACTTTTTTGCTTTGTTTGGTCAGTGAAGGGGAAAATAAAGCTGAACTCCACGGGTAAAAGAGAAAAGCAAATAGACTTTTAAAAAATTGGATATGATCTGTTTCTTTAGCCTGCAGAGGTAAGGGCTAATTGTATTATTACCACTGAATAATGAGCAAGCTTCTCTTTAAACTTTGTAAAGTGTATAACTGGAGTGATATGCATAATAAATAGCCTTAAACAACTTGATTTTATTACTAAAAAATAATTATACTTGCATCCCACGCTTAACAAGTGTGTCAAAGAATCTCTCCCTTTCAGAGGACTGAGTTGTGATCATGACAAAGAAAATGAAATTTCTGCATGAAAAGATGTGCATGCACATATTTTTCAGGATAAATATGTTAAAAGAGTAATTCGATATTGGTTTGACTTGTACAGCCCTGAAGTCTCACACGTGAGGGCTGTCACATCTCAGGACTTCACGACGAGACAGTATCTTGATCGTAACATCTTCTCAGGCGAGTAGGGTGCGGAACGCTAACAAACACTCAGCTGACACAGACTTGGGGGGAGGAAACCAGCTTTGATGCTCTCTCATCCCAGCAGAGATGCAGAGTTCTCAGAACTCCACTGTTTACCCCTCCTATTGCAAATGTTCCTGTATTTTAATAGCCCAGAAGAAGAAATATTTATACTTCTACAGCTATTGCACACATTTCAAGGAAAACTATGTGAATCGTTGCGAGTGTAATTTCTTTCAGGATTTCAACACAAGCAACAGTTTACTGCTGTCAACAATAGGTGTCTGAGACTCACACCAAACAATACTAAAAAAAGGTTCAATCTACTTCCAAGAGATTAACGCTTTGTAATCATGTTTACATATAGAGCAGAGCCATAGTGCTATCCTGTCCCAACAGCTGGAAGTGAACAATTTATTTAGTGTGCCGTTTCAACAGAAGACACCTACATGGCACATATTCCTACTGTGATCCAGACACTTTGGGACAAATGGGTAACGCATGTAACATGACTTTTTGCAGAAAACCTACCAAAGCAGAGAGTGGGTACCGAATTAACAGTTCTTGAAAGTAGATGCAACCTAAGCACAGAAGCATCCACACAGGCCATCAAGCCTGCAGAATAATAACAGTAATTATACGATTACTGTCTTGTAATTATGATCCTGCACAGCTTATTGACAGTGTTGATCAAGTTTGGTTTGACAGCCCTCAAGATCTGTTAATATTTCAAGCCTGAGGAAATCAGACTTCAGCAAAATCTTCTTCACATGATAATTTTCTTTGTGTTCTCACAATATTTGTTCTGAACGACAAAAATAAAGGCATTATCATTTTCAGACTTCTTTTTTTTTAAACTGTAGCAGCACAAGCCAAGATAAGAACTTCCCACGGAAGAAAAAGAAAAGTCTCAGAAACCCGTTGATATTTTCTGATGCTTTCTCAAACACAGCATGCTTTCATCTTTAGATCGAGCAATTTCAGCAACACACCGTAGGAGCAAATTATTTGTGCAGTTGAGTATTTCCTTCAGTGGTATTTCCTGTTTTGTGTCTTTCCTGAACACATGCTGCAATCTGTTCCTTTCTTTTGACAGAAATAGTAAACAGCAGAGCATGTAAGCAGATTTCAAAGCTAATTGAAAATAGGACCATAGAGCCTAACAATATTAACTCAAAAAATCTGTCAAGTTTAGCAACAGATCATTTGCATCTCCTTTATTTTGTTGTACAAGTTCTTTGTTTGCACAGAATAAAACAAAATAGATGTCAGCTTGCTTTGTAAGTGGCTGATATCCAACGAGGATGAAAATAAGCATCTCAAATGCTAATGAAGCATCAGCAGTGTTTATTTGCCAAGCAAATTGCTGAAAGGCAAGTCACTGACACTAGCAAGAACGTAGAAAGGCAGGAAGAACCGATTCACTTTCCAACCTTCCCACGTTAGCTTCGTTTGGGTTTTTTTACTGTATTGAACAGTGCCATAGCACAGAGCTGAGCACTGCAGACCAACAAGCAGTGCCGGGAAATAGTTACTACGGTCTTAGCCTTGGCCAGTTAATCCCTGCCCAAACACTGGCCAGGCACAGCTCGGGAGGTGCCACCACCCCGGCCTGGATGCAGGTACTGGCTCTGGAGGTCAGGGCAGTGGAATCATACAGACACGGTCAGATCCAGCCAGTGGGCTTCAGCAGCAGAACAAGCCCTTACGCTGTTAGCTTCCCAGCAGAGATGTGCTCACAAAGGCTCAAAACTTAAGAGTGCTCTGAGCGTAAGCAAGTAATTAAAACTTTGCTTCCATCTCTCAGATTGCTTCCAGGTCTCATCGCTCAGTCACTGATGACGGAAGTGAATACTCGGCATCATGTCCCGGAATCAATACAATTCTCCTCCCCATTTGCTCTAAATTTCAAAAGCAAGGCCTGAAGGAACACAGGAGAAGAGTTTAAAGTTTTAAATGAAATTTAGGCTTTACTTTATTCTTAGGCCTGGATCCAGTTGTGTTGCGAATTTCAAAGGGAAGGTCGCAAAAACGACAGAACTTATCTACGTGTAGATAAGCAGGCACTTCTTTATTGCAGCGCTGGGAAGCCTGGGAATCACCCCATGCTTCGAATACATCAACAAAAATTCAATCTATTTATACACTCTTTTACAAAATTATAATATTTTAACATAAACATGCATACACTGTCCGCTATTAATTTTAACCTTTATAATGATTGGTTCAACCCTTATTAATATTCATATATCTTATTTCCATACAATCGCTGGCAATTGGGGTGAGATCACATTTAACCACAAAACAAAAATGGAGGAGTAGGGAGGTAGGGAGGCATGCCTGCGTGAAATGCAACCTATTGATCTGTCTATATGAAATATGCTGGTATTGTTATTAAAGTACAGTGCAGTGAGACCAAAGACAGGGTGCGGTAAGACATTTTACAAGTACAAAACATTCTCTGCCAAATTTGCAGCCTGCACAGCTCTGGCTTTTGCTAAGGCCTACACACGACTTTTAGCATAAGTAAAATTCTGTGCTCCTTATCCTAATATAAATTAATAAACTAATTTAATTAAAATAGTGATTAGCTATTCATTAAGCAATTAGCTCCTTAAAACTTAAGTTTGATTACAACAGTTGCAAGTGGATTAGTATAGAGATCTCCAAACCAAGAGAAACGCAGAGATGGTAAGTGGACACACAACAGGGCAGCACTTTTAATTATCCAAACAAATCCAGCAGTTCCCTAACTAGCGCAGAAACTGCTCCCAAGTCAGCTCTTCCTCTCGGAGGGCAGCGCAGCTGCGCTACACGAGTTGCTGTGAAGAGCACCGCGGAATCAGTACCCTGCTCGCCTGCCTGCTTCACCTGCAAGTTTTCCGGTCAAACCCTTTCACAATTGTTGATAATTTACGCGCCACATCGACAAAGTTGCTTCTTCTGGCATTTTGAATTTCTATCTCAAAAAAAGCAAAGAGGGCAGTTTAAATAAGCATTTGCCACCAGTTGAATTTTAGTTTGGATGACTCTGCCTAGTGAATCAGTATTTTATCTTTTCACTGGAGCACAAGAGTAACCGTCCAACCAGCACTGGCTTTCTGTTCTGCTCCCAACATGGAGCAATTATGTGGACATGGCTGTGTCTGTTTAAAGTGGCCAAGTAAAATGAATTCCTTCTAGTTGTTTGAACCTAACCCAGGCAAAAGTGATAAATTCACTTTCTTGTTTATAAATCTATGAACATTATTTTGAATTCCCTTTGACATTGTAACATTTTATAATAAAAGTATTAAACTTGTACAAAGAAAACAACTCACATGGTATTAAATCTACCTCCTTACATGAACTGCTTATCTAAAAATATCAAAATATCGAAATATATAAAAATATACTTATTCTCATCTACAAATGTAGAGCATCCAAACCTAGTAAATAACCAACCTCTTAAGCCACATACATATTCACTAACAGACTTTATTGCTTTCTTACATGTGAGGAAGAACTAAGAGGTGTTTTTATAGCGTAACTGCTCTAAGTGGCTACAAACTAATGTGTGGAAACCTTAGTTCCTCCAGATCTTAAGCCTGCAGACTTTTCACAGGGAGCAGACCCAAAGCATCCAAAGGCTGCTTGACATACATGGAAAATATCTGAAAAATGGGTGATGTAGTCCATAGTTACTAAATCAGACACTCCTTGGAGTGCATTGCTTCTGACAAATATTCACAAATGGTTGTGGGCAAGCTACTCTGCTTACCTTCTCAAATACTAAAATCAACACTGCGTTATCCTTAGAAGCATTGCCAAGACAAGAGACAGGGATGTCAGTTCAACCCTGCACAGCATTGCTTGGCTTCAAACAGCAAAACTGACGGTAGTGCTCAGGTCTGCTTGTTAAGAAACTGATGAAAAAGGATCTAGTAAAGAAAAAAGATAATGTTAGAGCGTAAGAAACAGTACACGAGAATGCACTGAAAGATCTGAATTAGTCAGACTACGGCAAGAAGCACAGGAACTTCTCTACTCCCTCTGTATGAGCACTGCCACTAGGTGCAAGTACCAGTTATAAAAGGTAGAGTTAGAGGAGAACAGCAGGAGAGCCATGTCTACATGCTAAAAACATATGATTAAGGAATCAAAAACTTATTTATACAAGTTACAGAATACCAGAAGACTTTTTTGGTACTACATTTTCATGTATTTTACCAAGACCTTCTACAACTACAGCCTATTACTTCTGTGAATCCTAGAGTGGTTTGGGTTGGAAGGGACCTTAAAGATCATTTCCTTTCAATCCCCTGCCACGGGCAGGGACACGTCGCACCAGACCGGGGTGCTCAATCCAAATAACAGAAATCTCTGATGAAGAAATAACAAATCAGATATTACAGCCAAGAACTGTGAAAAACCTTGCACTGGAGTGACAGGCATCGCTCTGGATGACTTGTACCCGTATTCAAAGGATGAGAATGTTCACCTCATTTACCTGCAGTAATTATACAACAACCTTTATAGGCCGTTTAGATTTGATCACCCTGAAACCTTTTGAGCAATTTCATTCGAACCATAATTTGGTAACCGCACAAGGACGAGGAGCTACAGAGCTACAACACGGCATTTACAGGAGTGGACAGGTGAGGGGACACTGAGGAGCAGGATATTTTCTTCTCCATTTATAGTCTAACCTCCTCAAACAGCTAACCAGAAACAAACGTAGAGCATTGTGTGGAGTGATACCTGATATAGCATCATTATTACCATATATTGCCCTTCAAATTTCTTTTTTTTGACCAAGCATACATTTACTAGCTTGGACACAAACTAAACTCTAGATATTTTTATTATTTTTTTTTTAATATTGGAGCCAGCAAATTATGCACACCCACTCAATGTAACCAAAAAGGTACTTTTCTCTGCTGTCCTTTCCTATCAGAATAATTTCTTACAGCTGCTTGCAAATGACATCTTTTGGGTTATTCTAATCCAACTCCAAACAAACAAAAATGAGAAGTGAAGCCAAAGAGCAGCATTTGCTTGCTCTGACACCCACACTCAGCTCCTAGGGAGAGGGGCAGCAGGCGTTGTCCTGAGCCAACACACTGACTCCTCACCCCGAAAAGGGCAAAGAGCCCATTTGTCCTTTTGGGACACGGAGGGGCTTTTCAAGCAGAGCCTGAGGCACTGAGGTCCTGACAGAAACATTACTGTGAGCCCAGCCCTGGGAAGAGCAGTGTAATGCCGAGCGGGAGTCTGCCCCAAAAAACCCCTGGGGAAGGAGCTGGGGACGAGTCAGACTAGTTTCTCAATCAGAAATAACACGCTGGCTGAGGTCCTGACAGAAACATCACTGTGAGCCCAGCCCTGGGAAGAGCAGGGTAATGCCGGGGGGGAGTCTGCCCCAAAAAAACCCTGGGGAAGGAGCTGGGGATGAGCCAGACTAGTTTCTCAATCAGAAATAATACGCTGATCGAGCGCTGAGTTGATAATATTTACTACAGTAACAGTATCATAAATCAATAATCCTGTCTCTCGATCAACTATACTGTTGTACAGGATATTAAACTATCTCTTAATAAACTGTACTACTACTCCTCTTCCTTAGCTCCCAAGCACATAAAATAAACATCTACAAATAGAAATAATTCATAAAATGATACGCATTATTCTTCTCCTGAGTGGAAAGGGTAGCAATAAACTCTGCCATAAATTTTATTCTTACTCGACTGCCCGCTTCCCCCCAATTTTTCTTCCCCGCAGCACAATTACCATGTCATTTAAATGAATCTGCCTACCTCTGAGCAGTCAGCATTGAATATTCGACAGTGGTTTCCATTTTGACATGTTGTTACAAAAGATACCGTTTAATTGTTTTCTCGGTTTGCATAAGACTATCCTTGAAGAGGTCAGAGCGTCCCAAGGGAAAACCAGTGTCATTTGAAAAGCACAATAATAGCTGATTACATAGGCAAATAAACAATGTTAGAAGTGATTCTTCACGGACATTCAAATCCATTTAGCTTTTTTTTTTTCCTGTTTATTGTCATTTCCAGTACGTTCGTGCAATAAAATAGAGAGGATTAAGAACTAACTGCTGTTTTGTTCAGATGACTGTGACTGCATAAAATCCACTCCATTATGGGCAATTCAGAAGTGACTCATGGACTAGGCAGAACTGCACTCAATATGAAGTGTTAACTTTGCTCTGAGTCTTCTTGTTTAGCTTTTGAAACACATATTTTGAAATCTTGCTTTAACCCTGAAAATAGTTCTGCTCAGTAGTTCAAAACTCAATTGGAGTAAAATATAACGAGTGCAACCGTCCCTATCACTTTTCTCCTTCAGTGTCTGGTTCTCCTTGGTCTTTACTTGCCATGCACATTTCTCTTTAGGTATTTTGGATGGTTTTTTTTTCTCTTTCATTTCTGCTCAAGGTAGCTTCTAATCCAGGTACTGCAGAGACACAGGGAGACGGGAAGGGGCTGCTTCCCTACAGAACCAGTCAGGCCAGACCACCCATTTACTGCTGTAGTACTGGGACCTGGCAGCAGTTTGGAGACCAACTCTAGAGAAGAAATCACATCCTCTAGACACGCACGTTCAGCAAAAGGAGCTAGGAATACAAGAAGATATCTGATTGTGTCCCTCCTAGCTTTGCTGCTGTTCACCCTAATGCCAGCACTTAGAATTTCCTTCTTTACGTTTGCTGACACAGACATTACAGAGCTTTCCTGCCTTGATTTTAAGCTACTGTCTTACTGTTCCCGGTTACGGCCAAATGAGTGGGATCCGGGGGATTAAGCACACGCCCGATGTGAGGCAGAGGCAAGCAGGAGGGAGTCCCAAGCAGAGAACACGGCTCACCTGCCGACAGATAGGCAAGTCCCTGGCTGGGATTCGCAGGTGCCCGATGCCCCTGGCCTCTTCAAGGGCTCCCACCACAGCTTGTCAACCCAGGACCTCTTGGTCAAAAGGGGTGCTAACGCTCTGCTGTGCTCCACCTCCTCTTCCTACAGCTCGGGCTATTCTGATTTTTTGCAGTCCACACTTAGCTATTGACCACCGCATTTTTAACACAAATTTAACGCTGAAAACTGTTTTAATGGAAGCGCAAACAAAATCAAACCCCAACACTTGAACTGAGCATTTAAATGCCCCCCAAAACAATTCAACTGTGTGCCTTTAACGAAGACTTAATGTCAGCATTTCCAGCACAGATCACAAGTGAACAACTGAATAGCAGCAGCTGAAACTAAAAAAATATGTTTCAGTTTAAACATTCATAAGCCCTGCCTGTCGCTGGTGACAGATACCTGTCATATTCCAAATGGAGCTAGGAACAAATTTTATTCCATCTAAGATAAATCAACATCTTGACTCCCCAACACTTCAGTAGTAATGAACGGCAATCATGCCTCCAGCTTGGGAAGACACATGTAAAAACATCATTTATAACAATACAGTCAACTTGATTTTCAAAGAAGAGCGATGTGATATGATAAAAAATTGCCCAAAACACCAAAGCAGGCTTTTCAGTGCACTGGATGCAATACTTCAAAAAAAATTCAAATAAATACTGAATAATGAAAACATCTTGGTAGTTGAGCAGTACTTGTAATGTGCCATGAAAAGCTATTTTACCTAATGGACATGTGGGGAATTGGGCAGAAAATGGATCCCATAGGCAGAATTCTGGCAGAAAAGCTCTCAATCAGCTCTGCAAAGCTGAAAAAAACTTGCTTGACTTAGAACCGACCTGAAAAGCACATTCAGGAGTGAGATGAGAATAGCTGCCATTTACAAAATAAATTTATGTGACCTGATTTAACTGAAGTCTATTGGAGTGGCCAGCTCTGCTATCTGGGGGAATTCCACTGGGCTTGATGTGAGGTGGTATCTGTAAGTGGTAATTTGGTTTTGGCAATCATTCAGAGAATGTGAAAATGAGAAAAGCTAATGAGATGCTTTTTCTGCTGCTTACCTAGATCCAATGGCATCAACTGCAGACCAAAGGAAAGCATTATTTCCTGATTATATGGAAAAAGCTGGGAGTTTTTAACCTCCACAGAGGCACTCAGCAAAATGATTCAAATTCTAAACTAGATGACACACAAATCAACCAAAAGCACTTAAGTCATTCCTCAAGCCAAGAAACAGCTCAATGCAAACTTTCATCAGGCAGTTTTACTGTTTGTAAAGGGGTATTTTCCAGTCATCGCCATATTTTGGAGGTGCCAATTCATCAACCTGAACAGTTTCAGCATTAAACTACACAGACAGAATTAGAACTGTGGAGCTTGCTTGTTCTATTGGGGTGTTATCTGATTGGTTTTGTTTTAAATGTAGCAGCAGCGACGTTAAAAAAAAAACCACAAAACACAAGAGTGTGCATAGGGTGGGAGGGAAAGAAGAGGAGCTTGCTTTTGAATCCCAAAATAAGAACATTTCATTCTGGCTGTGGAACAATTTGCTTTGGTTTCTGGTTTCTTTGTTTCTCTCTTCATCAGTGCAAGGGCAAAAGGTATGAACCCATGTTGGTTTATGAACAGAAGTTGGTTTCAGGTTTTGCATCAGTTTCAATTCAAAAGTTGGAAAACTCCTTCAGTATCATACGAAAAATTCAGCTGGGTTTTGGGTTTTTTTTGGACAAAATAGCTGTCAAATTCGACCCACGCATATAAAAAAAAATTGGTTTATGAACAGAAGTTGGTTTCAGGTTTTGCATCAGTTTCAATTCAAAAGTTGGAAAACTCCTTCAAAAATTCGAAAAATTCAGCTGGGTTTTGGGGTTTTTTTGGACAAAATAGCTGTCAAATTCTACCCACGCATATAAAAAAAAAAAGTATTACTCAGAGGAAAATCACGTAATTCTGCCTGTCACTCTTAATCTCACTACGTCTGTGACAGCAGAGCTTGCAAAGAGATCTTTGCTACTGCCTGCCACAGACTCCCCACGGAAACTTTCCTCCCAACTGCTTTATGCAGCTCTGGGTCTTCTGCTTTGGTAAAAACAATAATCTTCAACAGCAATAATCTAGCCTGCCTGTTTTGACATCTGTCTTATTTGCTGTGGAGTTACCTGGCCTGTTTAATTGAAGCTGCTAAATCAAACAGAGACAATCCATGGGTTAAAGTACTTCCCACAGCAGCAACTGCTGTAGAACCCACTGATGTGCTCCACAATAGATTAGTGATTTGGCTCCAGGCTCAGCTGTAAGGAAAGTGAAAAGAAAACACGATTGCAGAGAGCAGCTTTTTCAGTGAAGACTCAGTTCAACCCAAAGCAAGTAATTCCACCGGCAACTGAACAAATGAAGTCTGCTGTCTCTGCAGATGGCTTTCTGGTGAGTCACTTGAACCGAGTTAAAGCAAAAATGCAGGAGTAAACCTACGAAGATGCTCCTTTCTCATGAAGTGCTTTGGCCGCAGAACAGGCTGCCATGCAGACATGGCTAGCCATGCTCCTTTTACAGAAGGCGAAGTAATCTTACTACAGGAATTACCTGAACGCAACAGAGATGTGCCACGGTTTTTCAAGTCAGTATTTTAAACACTAACAGCTGTAATCTTAAAATCTGTAGATGAGTAATATACCAGCCAGATGCTCTTCCATCCTAATGGAGACTTTCTCGTCAGGAAAAAACCCTGAAGCACCTTCCTCACTTATACCTCTCTGCCCAGCTTACCAGATGTCCCTTCCTCATTGCGAACTGCTTTCACAAACGTCCAGATAACACCTTGCCCCGATGGTCTGACCACTCGTTCTACAATTTTTAGTATGCAATGAACAATTCCAAGAGAAAAACTTACATGATGCCCTTCACTATTGGTTATTTATTTTACAGTACTTCCCCAAAGCATACGGTTCTCCTGTTTTATATTTATTTTTTTCCTGAAGCCTCCTCTCCCTCTCCTCACATAGGATTTACCTAAAACTTTCTCCTTTATCTTGAGATACATACCAAGAAAAAACCTTTCTTTTTTTCCAAACATGAAAAGGAGGACACTGCACACATCTTTCTGTGCCCCTAACGCATTCTTTTCAAAGGCTCAGCAGCACCCTTCTCAAACAGATACCTGCCTCAAAGTTATGAAAGTGAACGTGAGCAACATCCTTTTATATTCAGAGAGGCAAAAAAAGAACAGGTGACACATTTCAACTCAGAAAGCGTATTACAAGACGACAACCGTTCTGTGGGGACCATTAGCTGGGACACATACTGCCTGCCAGGCCATGTCGGGCCCACGGTGAGCGAAACCCTTGGCACGTCTGTCTGCAGGGCCAGGCAAGCTCAGTACTGCTTCTCCTTACAGACCCGGATTCGCTCTTCTAACCCACCCGTATCGGATTTTTTTAACCGAGCTATCTCAGAGGGGTCAGTCTTTGCTTTAATGTATTTATTGTGAATCGAAGCTTAAACTTGATAATACTGTGCCACAGATTAACTTGGACAGATGAAACAGGTCCTTAGAATGGAGTGAAAAATCCATACTTACAGCTAGGAAGCAATGCACAACTTTCACAACCTTATTTTTGTTCAAGGGCACAGGTACTCACCTGTAAAAGGCAAAATACACACTGATGGGCATTAACTCAGGACTTCTCTTAACACTGGAACGTGGCCAGAGCTTATTGCATGTAAATGCCTGGAAATAAGAAGCTGTCAGGTGTACAGAGCACCTTGTCTGTCTTATTAGTGAATGCACCAGCGCCCAATAAACACATTTATTTTCTCTGTTGTAAAACTCCTAGACAGTAAAGAATATCAAAACTTCACATAAATGATATCATTTCACCAAAGCAGTTAAGCTAGTGTTTTCAGCTACATATTCTTTATTAAGTTAAAAGATAAATGTATAAAATATGTAAGTATATACTGTAACAAGCAACTAACAGCCAATTAACTATTCAGAGCTTAATTTAACTGCCCAGCTGTGGCAGTTAACCACATTCTCCATTAGGATAGCAAGGTGGTTGTTTTTATCACAGAATCACAGAATGTTGGGGGTTGGAAGGGACCTTGAAAAAATCATCTAGTCCAACCCTCCTGCCAGAGCAGGATCACCTACAACAGATCGTACAGGAACACATCCAGGTGGGGTTTGAATGTCTCCAGAGCAGGAGACCCCACGCCCTCTCTGGGCGGCCGGGGCCAGGGCTCTGGCATCCGCACAGGGAAAAAGCTTTTTCTAATATTTTTATGGAACCTCCTGTGCTCCAGCTTGTACCCATTGCCCCTTGTCCTGTCATTGGACGTCCCTGAGAAGAGCCTGGCTCTGTCCTGCTGACACTCACCCTTGACGTATTTCTAAACATTCATGAGGTCACCCCTCAGGCTCCTCTTCTCCAAGCTGCAGAGCCCCAGCTCCTTCAGCCTTTCCTCACCAGGGAGATGTTCCATCCCTCCCTCATCCCTGGGGCTGCGCTGGACTCTCTCCAGCAGTTCCCTGTCCCTCTGGAGCTGAGGGGCCCAGAACTGGACACAAGATTCCAGATCAGTTCATTTTCATCCTAAGTAGAGTGGAAAAAATAAATTTGCCAGAAGCAAGTATTTTACCACAGCGTAAGGAAGCGACAAGCAGGCGGTTCTAGGGTATGATTGTGCTAGAGTTATACATTTATCTTGGAGTAATACCGATCATATTACAGGGATCTTAAAAAGGGCCTGGATATACATTTTTCCATTACTCTGATTCTTGTTTTGAGTTCACTCACATTTCAACTACTTTGGGGCAGCGAGTGTCACAGTGTGATGAGGCACTACAGCAACGTCTTCCTTTTGTAATCATGCGACCTACTAATTGCATACAACAACTCCTCCTGCAAGGCAAAACACAGAGCTTCTCCTACCATTTATTACCTTACAAACCTAAGTGACAATTTGCATCTATAAGGATACCATTACAGAGTTCCTTCCAGTCCCTAGTGACAATGAGCCCCTGAATCTGGCACCGTGCTCTCGCAGCACCCCTCTCCTTGCTCACCGTGTTGCCCCTTGCCGGCACTGCACAGGCTGCACACCACGCCTTCTGGCTCCTCAGCCTCCTGCCTTCTTGGTAGGGCACCAACATCCAACTTTTCCTACTCAGGCACAGCACCACAGCCTACGAAAGCAGTATCGTATTTGTTTCCTTATTTTCCTTTTATAAATCTGCACTTTCACTGCAAACAACCCACCTTGTTACTCTTGTCTTGTTGGCTGTTGCTGTAACGATCCCATCAATTCTCTACCCTGCAGCAAGTTTCTCGTGCATCTGTTAAACCAGGAATTTCAGATGTCCAAAGCACAAATTTCAGTATGCTGCTACACTTCCTAAGAATATGTGCATTAGTATAAGAATCTGCATATTTAGTCTTGGTCTGGTTGCTCAGCTGGTCTAATTGGAATAAAATCTTACTTCCCAAGGCACTTTTTCATTGTTTTCTACCTGAAGTTAATCAAATTCTACCCTATCCCTTTATAGGAAAGCTAAGTTTCAATGATTTCCTCCACAGAAGATGAATTCCCTCAAACTGCTCATTTGCCTAAACCATTCATTCCCCAAGCTCCCCACAGACTTCTAACTTTAAAAGGCATTTTGGCTTAAATGAAATCCATTTAAACAGCAACTATTAAAAAGAACCATGAAATTCCATGAAAACCTGGAGGCACTGCCAAGCACATTATTTACCTCCTGGTTACTTACCTTGGTTTATATATGAAAAAGAACTTAAATGAAAACATACACTGTTTAGTCTTCATGTAATATCAATTCACTGTGTTACTCACGCTGGCCAGGGAATGTACATGGCAACTTTACACAGCTGAGGGGAAAAAAAAGGCAGTTTCACTCTACTCTCTGGAAGCGTGAAGTATCTGAAATGCACCACCAGCCTGCTCGTTTTTACCTCCTTTTTCAGACATTTTCCACCAGAGCAACAGCAGAGGGGTGCTGTTCCTGCTATTTCAGGCCCCTCATCCCCTTTTATTCAGGCAGTACTTGGATGAAGGAGCTCAGGCAGGGCGCATAAAGGAGTATTACAGCTTTTCCTTTCTTTTCTTATGTGTCGCAAAGGCCAAGTCTTGTCACCGAATGTTCTTTGGCAATGTGGCTCTTTCCACATGGCCTCCTCACTCACTTTTTTACTGTTCATTTTGACAGCAATTCTGAAGATCAAGCAGGTAACGGCTCATGCCCTCGTGCTCTGCACCCAACCGTAACAACGTACCTCTCGGTTTGCTGGAAGAATATTTACCAGACAAATCTTGGACAAAGAAAGTACTTTCTAGTTCTCAGCCTTGAACCTAAATCCTCTGTGCTGCA
Source organism: Apaloderma vittatum (assembly GCF_000703405.1). Lineage (NCBI taxonomy): Eukaryota > Metazoa > Chordata > Aves > Trogoniformes > Trogonidae > Apaloderma > Apaloderma vittatum. The sequence goes on along the minus strand of NW_009692892.1, from coordinate 33,636 downwards.
ACCAGCCCACTTCATTTTTCTCTAACAAGCGCACCTTGTAAAACAAAAACTCTTCATTAAACGGCACCAGCTTTCAGAACAACGTTAAATTGCAGGTGTTCTTCCAGACAACATGAGGACTGAGCTCTGGGCACCCTTTCACCTTGCAATCCTGTAATATCGCTGGCTAAGTACTAGCACTTATGGAAGAAGCTTGGTCACTGCCCTAAGCAGTACAGGCAGCAACTCCAAAGACATTATTCTCATAACCACAACTTTAAATGATATTTAAATAATGCTACAGAGAACTTTCTCCATCTTCTCTCCATGCTCTTACCAGGAAAAGAATATTTCATACCAGATCCAATTAAGATGCAATCAATTTTAACTTGATGTGTTCTGAGTAGGCATAAATATTTCTCATAAAGGAAGTCAGTAAATTTGATTGATATAAATTCATACAGAGAAAGTGAATTATATTACAAACAGCTGGAAATTAACTTTGTCCTTGCAAGCATGAGATAATACCAAAGGTCTCTCATCGTTCAAGTACATAGAAATCAAAGAGGAGGAGGAGTTTTTTCAAACAGGGCAAAAAGACCCACTTAGCACAACAGGAATTTAAACGCTAGCATGCTGACAGCTTGCTGCATTTCCATACTAATGACCTGTCAACTTTGAGTTTCAAAACACAGCTCTTGATTTAAGCTGGAAAGTGTTCCAGTTGGTATTCATGTCTTTACTAAGCATTCAAAGTAAAAGTTCTCTTTCTTGTTTCCCCCATTAATATCATTATTTTCATTTAATATTAATTATGCAGCATCCTTTTTTTTCTGTACCAGGACTGGTACCTCCATACTGCTCATGAATTTCTCTTTCTTTCTGTTCTGGCTATTCACTCTGCTGACGGGCAACCCCAACTATCTCTCCCATTGAGATACAGCTGGCAGTGTGCAGTGAAAGGAGATGCATCTCACCTGGATTTATTTGGGCAGCAACAATCCAGATACCTGTAACAGAGCAGGTTGTCTTAGGCTGCTTCTGTAGTCACTGAAGTCCTCATTCATAGGGACAGCAGTGTCCATGGCACACTAGACCTATTTATTTACCCTTCCCATACCTTCGGCATGTCATCTCTCTGTACTTGAACAATCTAAAGATTTTTAATATACATTGCTATTGATTTTTCCCCACACACACTTCTAACAACCTCCATTAATCACTTCTAATTCAGCTGTATCTTTCACTGATGAGGGCTGACCAGAAAGAGGACAGGGCTGTCACACTTGGTTAGCTGCCTTCGTTTTCTTTGGCTTTGCATCCCTCCTGGTGCCAGACTTGTGTCTGCACCTCACTTGAGAGGACATCACAACTCTTTAAACCGTTTGCCAAACTGCTGCTAAAGTTTTCTTTAGTCATGATGCTGTTCACAACAAAGCGTTATAAGGGCATATTTAAGTTACTTTAAAAAAATCAGTAAGTATATGACAGTTTACACGGGCTAACACAAAAATCTAATGCCAAACATGTCTGCATGAAGATAACATTAAAATTTACTTGACCTTTAAATAGAAATGTACTAATGTGTGGAAGTACCTTCCCTGGCAGAAGCTACTGATCACTCGCCTCAGTTATTGTCCAGTAAGGAAGGGACTGGGAATCTGAAGAAACTTGTCTCTTTTTGCAATATGTGGGCCTCAATGTACCACCGTGCTTTTGCTGGTGAGGTAACAACACATGGATTTAAGTTAACTTTGACTTGTGAACTCGTGCCAATGTACAACACAAGCAAGCCTTTAAGGATTTCTGGTAGCAAAGCATGCACAGCCCTTACATACCTGTAAAGTGGCAGCAGAGTAACAGACACCTCTCACCAAATCAGTCAGATGTATTTTCCACTTAAAATTAAGAGCCTGGATGACAAACTTACATTTCCATGGCCTCATACCACATAAGCTGATTATGAAACTATGAAAATAAACCAGATGATAGTTAAAAGGATTAAGAGCTAGTTAGCTGAGAGGTCTCAAAATGCAACCAGAAGGAAATCACTGCATTAACTGCATTAAACGGCCTGGCTGCCACCAAGATGGTGCAGAGCCCCTTGGGTACCTCTTTTCTTTTGAGATGAAAACAGTTACAGGCTTCAGGCGTGCTCATGGAGAATATAACACAGGCTCATACCATGCCCATTTTTCCACCAGCTTCTGCCTGCAAGCACTGCTGGAGACAGGACATTGCCCACAAGCACTGACACAGTCTGTGGCTGTGTCCTCAAGGGGATAACAGAACCCGGCTGGCATCCTCGTTATCGCTGTGTTTGGTATCAGGCAGGCGGGAACACTGGTTCCGTGGTCCTGTGGTCCAGAACTCGCAAAATGAAATCAATTCAAGTCCTTCAAGAGGACTCAAGAGAAAAGACGAAAGCAAGCGACCAAACTGGAGAACATCTGGAATCCTAAGTAATGCTTTGAAACCCCTATTTTCGATGTCATCCAGCAGAGACTGAGAAATGACCCAGCCAGGTTTGTGCTGCCTCAAGGCACCAGGCCAGAAACGGCTTTCACTGTGGAGAACAGTCCAGCAAGACTGGATTCTCACCATGGGAACAAGGAAGGTGTATTTTCCTCTAGAATGGGAATACATAACTTTTCCAGCAGTTTATGAACAATGTGAATGGATTGCTCCTCAACAGAAATGTTGATAAGGTTATATGGAAATACAGAACGTGCACTGTGTGAGCATATTCACATGCCCTGAGAGACAAGAAGGTTACAGCAACTTTATAATCTTTTCAGGCAGCTACAACACTTTTCAATTTCCAGGTCTCAGTCTCATCCTTGCACTCATCTAACAGAAAGGTTTATATTTTGACTTGAGCTCAAGACCATTCTCCTTCACTAATATCCTGATGTCTTTGATGGGATGAAGCAGGAAAGGGCAAGAGGCTTATCTTGACTCACAGCTTTTTCTTTCTTCTACTTTCCTGTGGGTTTAACCTAACAGATAGCAGTCACGTGCAAAAAATTGGACCGACATCTACAACTCATAAAATACACAGAGCTATTCCACAGTTGTCACATTGCTCATCCTGCTTAAATGCTTATTAGAGCTAACAGAAATGCTACAAAAAGTTTCAGGGCTATGCCCAGGTGCTGAATGAACAGAACAGTGCAAAGCAGTACTGAAGTGAAGTGCTTCCAGTCTATTTTATGTTTACCAAGCCAGCATGCACAAGATATATGAGATACTTAACAAGGCAGAAGACAAAAGAACCGGTGGCCAAAAGGCAGGTAGGAAATCACAGGCTCCAGAGGAGCCACAGCCACTACTGGCCACGAGCTCAAGGGAGGACCAACCTGTCACCTGCGTAATGATCTTTCCCAGACTCTTTCACTCTTCTGACCTATAACTGGCACACAATTTCTTTTTCTTTGAGATATTCACATCTGGCGCTTACAAGGCATGTCCGCAGATACACTGCTATCCACACTGAAAACTAACATAGGCTTGCCACCGATTATAAAGAAATAAAACAAAACCAAGACAGGATATTTTTCAAATGAAAGTATCTTTTTTTCTTCCTGCCCCAACTACATCACACTATATTTCCACAGTAAAACCCCCTAACTTTCAATGTACTAACAGTTGGGTGAAACTGCCCTTGAAAAAAAACAACTACCATTTCCCATCTGTCTACAGAATAAAGGATTAATGAAAGAATTTAAAATCAATTTCAGTTCACAGGTATAAAGTTCTTTTTCCCCCCCAGTCTCCTCCAACATTTGTCTTTTTTCAATACAATTAATACTAAAGATCAAAAATTCTACAACTTAACACCTCATAACCACTCAATGTCTCAACTGTTGACAAGCAGCTGAAATTTACTCACTTAAGTTGTATTTACCCTTACCAAACTGATAGTACAACTCACAGGCTAGGTGTTTTAAAGTCTCAACTCCAAGCAGGTACTGACTGCACCCAAACACGAGGACGACTCGGGCCGTTTGGAGCAGAAAGCTGGCCTAAGCAAAGGAAATGGCAAGAGCAGCGGTGTGGCAGCTCCCGCAGGGGTTGGCACTGGGCAAACTGGGCAACAAGAGCTGCTTCTTGTGTTCAGGTCCGTACGGTCACCTGCCAGCTCCAGTCACTCTCGCGGCAGCACTGCTCCTCTTGACCATAACGGGTTCGGCTGATTAACATGAGCTAATTCTAATTGTAGCCAATGTTAAAGCTACTTAAAATCCCCAGGTGATACAGAGGAACTGTTGCATAAAGATCCTGGATTTCAAGGAAGCACGGCAGTTGTACTGAACACTTTGTGAAACCCTCAGAAGGCATCTTTAATCCTATTATCTCACAATGGAAGAACTACAGTTCATGGAGTTTGAATGAGTCCTGTAAAACACAAGCAGGCAAAACCCCACACAAGGCTATTAACATACAGTGTTATCATCTATTTCCTCTCTACTGCTCCCTGCTGACTGAGGGAGGCCCAGTAAAGCACATATATTTTGAATTAGCTATGAGAGACACGTCCTGATAATACACCTCCCATGCTGGCATTTACTGGTGCTCAGGAACTGTTTGTAATCTTGTATTCTAACCACTATCAATTATCATAAAAAGGCTGAAGTCTTCACCTACTGTTTGATAAATAATGCATGAGACAGCTTGCAACAACAGGCAAGAAATATCATTTCCAGATCTTTAACAGCTAATGTATAACAAGTCTGTAGGGACCTGAACAAAGCACATTCTCCAGTTGCACAGCCTGGTCAAAGCAAGGTGCTCTTTAAGTGCCTTTTACAGCGCTTGCCATTATCCTAAAGGCAGCAGAAACCCTACAGTTTATCCTGAGATGCTGTTAATAAAATAACTGAAATCGCAGAAAGTAGTTAGAACAGGAAGCTCTGTAAGGCTGCTTGCTGTATGCATTGTTTAAGCAAACATTCTTCTCTTATGGAAATATATTTTGTAGTCTGCTGTTATCAGGCCTTTTTCTTGTTTGGTTTTTTTTTTTAAATAACTATATCCACATGCCTCCAGTCTACCTTCAAGCTACACTACCAAAGAATAGGTGCACATCCCTCTCTCTCATCTCCTCTCAGCCACAGATACTTACAAGCAGGAGAGGCGGGGTAGTGAACACCCATGTTGACAACACATCTTAAAGATAAAGAGTTTCTCAACCCTGAGATTAATTAAGGACTGCATCTCAGAGCCCCTGTTGACTGAGGAATTGCACTTCCAAAAGCAACGTTGCTTTGTGATGCTTCAACAGGAGCATTAACACTTAATAAAAGCATGAAACAAACTCCATATGTTAGCTCAGCAAATTTAAACGCGTGAATGCCTTACGAGCTGACGATACTGATAGTGTGTGGTTTTAATAACGCGGTGCGGTCGTCCCCGATCACCTCATGCCCCACAGGCGGGCAGTGCTGAAGCAGGCACAGAGGAGTCCGGCTAAAACCCGCAGCCTGGGGTTATGCAGCAGAAGACACACACAGAGCTGAGAGCTTTTGCTGCACATCGAGGTTTATGGAAAAACGCAGATGCCTTTGCATTCATTGTCTAGCAAAAATCCAACACAGCACTAGTTAAATGTTGTGGAAAAGACACAAGACCTTCCAGTGCCCTTCTGCAAGGACCTTGCTTTTACAAGAGAAGTGGGAGAAATGACCTGCCAAGTGCATTACTTTTGCGCACAAAGGCAGGCAAGGACAAGAGGCTAATGGCTTCAAGGACTCTGCCCTTTAGATATATCAACTAACATCCTATTGAGCGTGTAGGGCCCTACTGAGAAACAGTTTTTAAATTGTGAAAGCAGTCCTAATATATGTTCTAAATAGGACACGAAAATTAATCACACCCAGAAAATATCTTTATTAAGGAATGCAAAGCCAAAACTGCTGACAAATGGATTTCAACTTAGCTGATTTAGAAAAC
>NW_009692892.1:26148-27674 GCF_000703405.1 Apaloderma vittatum | reverse complement strand
AAACCCCCAAGACCTCTTTCCCACAGAAAGTACGTTAAAGTGGGAGCACCTGATTGGGTAGAACATCACATCATAAACATCAGCCACTTGGTCAAGATCTTTTCCTCCTTCAGTGAGAAACCTCTTACTTTCCGATAAGACATCGTTAACAAAAAACTTAATTCCATTCTAACATTACATTTCAAATTTACTTTGAAAGAATTGATTAAAAATCTGGAAACAGTCACGTTTCTTGTTCTCAACACAGCTGCAGGAGCTCTGACACCTGTACTTCACGGCTTGCCCAGCAAAGCCCACTACCACTTTACTTGGAAGACCTCTTCAGCCAAAACTGAAAATTAAGAAAATGCACACATGCAAAGATACATCACACTACATCACCCAGTCTATTCAAGAGCTGTGCTGAAGAAAGACAACCTCTTCTTGCAGACCATTCAGTCAGTCACAGTTTATCCCCAGTCCTGAAGTACATTGCTAGGGTTGTCTTAGTCCACTCAATCTAGAAAAATTAAATTGCACGAGCCATCTAACAAAGTTTAAAAGTCCTGCAGAGTGCACTGCCAGAAAACAAACCCATTCTTTTAGATTGCTCCTCTGTGTAGTTAAAGTTTTCCATCTATTGGCTTATTGCTGTAAAGTGTGCCTGTCATCATCCAAAGAAGATGCCACACACTACAGAGAAGAAATTTGTAACGTAACTGTCTTTGGTCAAAATATACTGAAATAGTGAATAGATGTTTCTAGAGATAACCAAGCTTCAGCTTTTAAACCTCAGAGCAAAGAAAACCATGTGGGATTAAGTAAAGCCATGCCGCAAATACCTGAAACAGGCTCCACTGTGACACCCTTCAGATCCCAGCCATGGGCAACAGTCCGAAACCTCTACAATGTAACTCACACAGGTAAGGAGGATAAATCACAGAGAGATACGGCTTCCTCTTCCTGATCAGCATAACGTGACACCGTGCTGGCGAGCAGCTCCAACCTGCTATCGTCCCAGCAAGCTGGACAGCAAGTTCCAGGGAGAAGTTCACCGTGCCGCACATTCCCCTGCCTCACAGAAACACCTCCATTGTGGCGATGCCGAGTTGCTCAATCTCTCCAGAGATTGCACAGGAATCAGTGCAGACTTCTTTCATTGTCACTGACAAAATGGAAAATGCTTGCTAAAGAAGTCCATACCCACTCAGAAAAAGAGTCCAAGTGCAGACTTCTTTCATTGTCACTGACAAAACCGAAAACGCTCGCTAAAGGAGTCCATACCCACTCAGAGAAAGAGTCCGTCTCTCCTGCACAGCAGCCTCACAGACAGCAGCGAGGCAGTCCAAGTTGCAGACAGATGATTTCCAGTCACCAGGGTTGCCACTAGATTTTTTTTATTAAAAGATCAAAGGATAAGTCCTGACTCTTACGAATATATCCTGTCAATAAAGCTGCCTGATATCCTAAGTTGTAAACTAACCAAAGAGTGAACTGGCATCTGCCAAGTTCCCCCCATGCATACAGGGATGTAAACTAGACACTCT
>NW_009692892.1:21345-26066 GCF_000703405.1 Apaloderma vittatum | reverse complement strand
TAATTTCAGTTTTCTTACAGAAGCCACCAGACAAAGTTGTGTCTCGCACTAAGCAGGGATTTTACTGCTGCGCGTGGCATCACGGATAACAGCTGGCCCCAAACCCGCTCTCTGGTGAATCGCTCTCTCTGATCCTTCTCCCGTAAACAGCTGGGGCAGCTGTTGGTTCTGCAACTGTTCTCCTTCATCCACAAGCCTGCACATAACCAGACGTTTTTCTGAACTGCAATTCCTGGTGTACAAAGTCACAGACTGATGTCACATCTGGCACGGAGCAGTATGTTCATTGTACCTAGACAGTATTTACTGGTATACTTTTACTTTTTCTCACGTACCACTGAAATCAGGTCTAGAATAATTTCTGTCCCTTAAAAGAGTGTATTTGTTACTGTTCAGTCAATACACATGCCAATACATTTTCTCATTGCCACTGTCAAGCTTAAAAGATTTATCAAAATCCTCATCACCTGATCTGTGATTTCCTGCATCAGCTCTTTCACTGCTGTGGGATGAGCGTTACCTGCTTTCCCTCCTGCTCCTTCGGGTTGCCCTGTTGGGAGGGCAGACAGTCCCTTCCCCAGCGTCTGTGCCTTCTCACCAGCTGTCCTGTCCAACAGCTCGCCCTCAAGTTCTTAATGACAACCCAGGCAGAGCGCAGCACATTTAGCTCCGAGGCCATATCTGAGCCCATCTTCAACCTTTACTCTCCCCCTAAGTACAGCCATCCCACTTCATTTCTAATTTTCTTCTCTTTGCTGAAAGATATTTCTTTTCAGCATATAATATGATGTCTGAGTCAACGAGATTTTGATAACTTTCACTTTCTGTTATGTTAATCAAAGCCTTCTTTCTTCACTGACCCCTTTCTCCATTTCCCAGCTATATCCCAAGCAGTTTTCAAGAATCTCATTTATATAGTTGGTTTACTTTTAACATCTTAAGTTAAAAAAAAAAATAAATTCTGAAATAGCATTATTTAAACTAGAAAAAAAATTTAAAAAACATACTAATCAACTGAACTTATATTCGTAGATCAATATTTAAAGAGCTATACTAACATTTACTACCCTGAACACTTTCAAATACCAGCTATTCACTGTCATAAAGAACACCTCGGACATCAGGCTCTGTTGCCTCGTTCTTTTTGATACTGTAGTTTACCATCCAGTTCAAATAAAACAAAATGTCCTGAATTTATCATGATTTTTGCCTGGAGGTTGTTGATCCCAGAAACCTATAGCACATTATCATTCTGAATCTTGTAGGAATGTCCTGCATATAGCAACACCTCAAACATATACAAGAATAGGCACATAGAGGGCTCGAGTTCTTGACTAAATTCCCAGCGTTCTTCTGAGCAGCATTAAATGAGTGAAGAAGAACATGAAAAAAAAATTATATGGAATGTTTTGAGTTTGGGCTAAAGGAGAGAGTAAGTGCCATCTTGCCTCTGGTATCCACCGTTTGTAACTGGAAGGCTTCCAGTCAATCAGAATTGCCTTTAATAAAGAACCATCCTCAACTATGCTTTAAATGAGAAAAGAGCATTTATGTTAAAAGTGATTTAATAATAACTGTGCTTGGTAATTTTTTTATTATCTAGAAAACTCATCATAAGATAAGGTGGCTGTTACTGAAATCCTGAATTTTTTAGGAGTGCTGGCAGTTCTCTTTTGGCAACTTCTGCTCTCATTTCTAAAACTGTAATTCCTGTCCAGCTAAGAATAATGAGCTATAAACTAGAAGTTAAGAGTTATACAAACCAACTTAGCCGTAGCTAATGCAATGCAAGATGCTGTGTAAAGTCAACTGCATTTTTTTATTTCCATGGGTGTCCACCCAGCAGTCCTACAGGCCGTCACAAACCCCTCTGTGACACTTAATCTCAGGCACAAAATACTTCCCCCGTCCCTGCTGCAGGGAAGAAGCTGCACACAGTGTCATCAAGGAAGCTCCTAGAACTGCAACAATCTTTAATAAGAGTTTTTTCAACAGGAATTATCTTGCTTGAAGTCAGTACTTCAACTCGCATCTACCCCACCAGTGAAAAATGATTCACTCCGATTCGTAACTCTGGGCAAAGATTAACTGTTTCCAGTTGTGCTCTGCAACCCAGAGCACAAACGTCTCTGGATGCCCCCAAAACGTTAACGGCTACAAGGTGTGTAATATTCAAAGCTACTGCTTGGCTCATCCAAAAGCTCCCCTGGGACAACCCAGGTCATTTAACATACCAGAAGCTTGTCTCTCTAAATAAGGTCTTGATCCAGAGATTTTTAAAAAAGCTTAGCTAAAAGAGAAGCTACTGCACTTGCAGGTGTTTACAGAAATTAAAGTTTCATTATCTCAATATTATACCAATTTCAATCTTAAATTCAGAACAATGAGGAGGACAAAATGAATATGATTTCCTTACAGCTACTGTTTAAAGAGTAAAGTAAACAGAAATCAGACAACGAGCACACCATCTCATTTCTTTTTCTTAATGATCAGTATAGAAGACTGCAGAGCATTATGCTCCCCAAAGATGCAAACAATTCAAATAAATTTGCATTACAAATAAACCATCCTGCTTACTAATAAAGCTCTTTTTAGTGTATGCCTAGAATTATAGAATAAGTAAGTTTTCAAGGGACTGCTTGAGGCCATCGAGCCCAAGCCCCTGTTCAAAACGGAGTCAACTTCAGAAAGCAAAATAACCTTAATTTCAGCGTCAGCAACTTATAGCTTTTTCCAGTGTCTTCTGTTAGATTGAAAGCTAAAGCAGTAACTTACCCATAGGCTATTAGGAAAAAAAAAAAAAATCAATCTGGTCCAGAAAACTAATTTCTAACAGTACATACACCAGGTTCCCATCCTATCAAGAGCCAGTATCAGCAAACAATTGTCCAAATCTCATACTCAAGAAAAGGTCCTATGGTAAAAGGATAATAAATACGCTATGTAAGGCCAAGTGTAAGAAAAATTTTAATCTCTCAAAACACTGTAGCCACTGAATTCCCTTGGAAAAGGGACCAAAAACCTTTTGGGATATTTCCTCTCTCATGGATGAGCCTTTCTGGAAACTGGAAGTCTGTCTCCACAACCTATACGTATTTTAAATGGTAAATTCAATTACGTCAATCACACTTTTGCATCATGATACACTCGCAAATATTTTGGCTCCATAAACCAAGACGTTTCTCAGAAAACCCACGCAGCTGGTGAACAACCTTGGTTTGTACCAGCAGGAGACTTGTTTATTCTTCATAGCAACTTTACATATAAACGGACACCCGACTGTCCATCTGGCTTACATGCCGAACACTCCTGAGGAGCTAAAGAAGCCCAGGTACCACCGCAGTCCGTAGGGTGTGCCCGGCGTGAGTTCAACCGCTCACCTTTGAGAGTCGTGACTGCTCATTAAGGAAGAAAAAAGAGAGTCGTGGCATAAATACAGCATTGCATTAAGCTGCACTGAAGAATAAATCCTTAAAGGAAAAAAAAGAAAAAAACCAAAAGGTAGGAAAAGTAGTCAAATGCAAAGAGAAAACAGCGTACTAGTACCTGTTCAGCTTCCTTCTTATCCGTTTCAAAATGAACAAACTACATGTAATTTTTTTATAGAAATCCTCATGCGTGTTTAGTGAAGAACAGCAATACTGAGCTTCCAAAGAACTGTCACCCGTGTGACGCTCAACTCTACCCAGGCCACCGCAGGACGTGTTTCACAGACACATGACTTCTGCTGCACTTGTCCAAATTTCTCCTGTTCCAACACACACAAGCAGCACCTCCGAAGGCAAGTGAAAAATTGTAAGGAAGAGCGCAGCTAGTGTACTTCCAGTATTCCGGGCAAAGAAAAACAGGAAATGAAGCAGAATAAATGCATTAAAAGTAACAGCTCAGATAAAGGAAAATAAAGCTGATGGGAAGGATAAAAGGAAAACATATCTCCATTGACTGAAGGTTTGTTCGATTTTTATTTTAAAGAAGTAGCAAAGAATCAGTGAAGTCAGGTGAAACTCACTAAACATTTCCTTAAGAAAGGCAAATTTCATCTTTGAATTTCTTCTTTGACATTGCTATCACTTCAAACAACAGAATTAAACCACAGAATAATTAAAGGGAAGAAGAAAAATAAAAAAATCGACCCTGGGAGCTCCATTAGCACAATGCAAAAAGACAATCAAAGCAAGAGACGAATAACGATCTCTGCTAAACTGAATAAAGAAGGGACTCATGAGAAGCCAGGACTGAATCCCCATGGGGTTTCTGGGATAAGCAGAGTTAATTCGGGAAACTGAAACTGATAAAAAGTGACCCCTAACAGACAGATAATGGGGAGCAACCTACGTGCTCCAAAACTTAGAAAGAAATTAGGACATTCAACGGGTAATTGCAGAGAGAAAGCATAATTCACGAAAGGATCCCCAAAGGGACCTAATCAGATTTTTTCTTGTGAAAGGCAGGAGACAAAAGAGGCACTAGCAAGAGTGAGCAAAGAAGGGAAAATGCAATGAGGAGGGAGGAACCAAAGCAATGAGGATTCTGCCCAGAAGCAGATGTGGAGGGGAAGGACCAGCACAGGAGCTACATCTCAGGTAGGTAACAGCACCAGTAACAATAATTAAAAAAAAAAAAAAAATTTAAAAACCCCAAACAGAACAATCAAGAACAACTATCAAAACACACAGACATGCTTGAAAAGTTACGCGGCTCTCTCAGCTGCCACCTTCCCC
>NW_009692892.1:0-21314 GCF_000703405.1 Apaloderma vittatum | reverse complement strand
AGGAATGCCCTTTGCAAAAACTATTAATTCCTTGCGTGGAAGATAATTTATCACAGGACTGCTCTTTTAAACTTCACCTTGTTGTGACAGCGACAAAATAAAAGGCCAAACACACATGCTCAGTAGTGCATTTCAGAAGCAATATTTGCCAGGTTTTTCATGGGTCTCATAAACCATCCTGAAAAATAAAACGTTAACGCCTGAAAAGAACTAATATACACTGGGGCTGATTTAGAACTTGGCATCAAATAATTAAGCAAAGAACAAAAAATTACGTCCAACAAACCTCGCACTCTGTAGAAGTTTGTTGTCGTTTGACTTTGGAACGCATTCAGTACCACAGCCAACAGTAAAACGCCTGGTTTACACACCAGAGAGCTCTGTCCTGAGGGGCAGTAAATCAAGCTGGGTCGTAAAACAGCACAGGCTCACGGAAAAAAATAAAATTAGAATAAAAGCTTTACTCCTGCAGCAAACACTTGATCAAAAAAGTCTTGCCCCTTCAGACCATAGGGTTGATTTCAGCTCCTCAACCTGGCTAAAGAAGGAAGGACAGACTTAGCAGAGCAAAAAAGATACCATGAGGAACGTGCTAATGGCATAAAACAGAAGCAGATACCCAGAAGGTCCAGAGTTCATGATGTATTTTAATCAGGCTGTATTTTCCTAAACACTTGCATCAGTAGGATAAAATGGAGAATACCATAGTAACGATGAAAAATGCAAAGTCAATAAAGGAGGGAAAAAAATATCAGTCCTGGAGGATAACATTTGGCTTGATGAAATCTGAAAGGATACAAGGAGTTTCCACATGAGACCATGTAACAAACCAACAAATGTAATTTATGTTTGAGCCAAGCAAAGCTTTGAAATCCATCACTTATTGAATTATTTTACTGTAACAAGCACTCTGCTATTCTGAACAAGCCATAACTTAAGTGTTATTCTTATCAGCATTTCAAAGTTGGAATAAAGCTAAAATTATGGATGTTTTCAGAGCAACCTGCTTAAAAACACAGGGAATACAAGGAAGACAATTATACCCTGAGTTGCTGGACAGTTATCCGTCTTCTCAAGATCAAAGCAAAATAAATGTAATTAAAAGAAACTGGTGCATGACCATTTAGAGGGCACTTTTTTTTTTTCTTCCCCCCTTCCTTTTTTTTTTTTTTAAGGTATTAATGCACATGAAAGCACTGGGAACAGCTCATTACTTACCTGCTCTGTCTCATGCTACCAGTAGCCCCTTCAGGTATGTGTTGAAGGATAAGTGGTGTGAAAAACTATTGGAGATTATCATCATTTTAAATGAAATTTGAGTTGAGGTTTCTTCTAAGCAGCCACGCCTCACTTTATTAAGCCTCTCAGAAAAGCAATGGGAATTTTGTTTTGGGGTACAGACTCTCAAAGGTCCTCAGACACCTCCAGAAGGAGACACAATGGCTCAGTTTCACTGTATTTTCTCTTGATTCTGTATGTTCCAAATTGTTGTGAAGGTACTTCTACTTGGACATGATCCTCTACTGCACAGCGAGTTGTCTGGATAGCAAGCGGAAAGGACTATGTCCGCCTTGCTAAGAGCAACTCAACATGGCGAGCTTTTCACATGGTGGGTGGTAAGAAGATGGTAAGAAAGAATGATGTAGAGTTGGGCTCCTCAGGAGAAGCGAGAAGAGCAGGCTTGTCAGCACTCTAACCTCAAGCCCTGCAGACAATGTGAAGATATTCCGGATCATTCAAGAAGGGCCTGGGCACAATAATCGTTTTCTCCCAAACCTGGGATGCCAGCCAAAAACGAACACTTACCACGGTTACCACAGGGGGATTTGCCTGCAGATCTTTCTTCTTTTCTCTCTTTTGGTAGCTCCTCAGTCCTTTTGCTTAGTGAGCTGTCAGTTTTAGTTTACTTTTGTACAATTCAATAAGACATTTCATTTTCACACAAGGCAAGGTGAGGAATTCTTTTGACACAGAAGAGAGCGAAAGGAGACCAGTTTGGGATCCCATCACACTGTTAAACATATCATCTAGTGTTAATTGGACTTTGAAAAGAACCAAAGTGCCTCAGACCCCCCCAACCATCACCAAAATCAAGTAGGCTCACAAACCTTACATGCATAATGTTTCAAAAAAAAGCTACCAGCTTACAGAGACACTGCTTCAGCCCAAACACACGCAGGCAGCTCTGCCTGCAGGGCTCCTTCCAGGCTTGTAGCAGCGACAGTCAGTCTGAGTAGTGTTTTACATGAGGCGACGCTGCTTCCAAACCTACGTCACAGCCAGCATTTCCTGCTACTGGGTTCCACAATAATACATGCATGAAACCAGAGAAAAACTCACTGCTCTCTGAAGGCGTATCGTAAGGACTCCTAAAAGTAAGAGACACTAAAATAGTTTAGAAGGCACCGAATGCCTTGCCTATCTTTACTACCATGGAAACAGGATTTAAAACCAATTGTTCAAATAAATATTTTAAGAAACTTATTGGGTGCAATCAAAATACGTAGTCTCACGTATCAGAGAGAATTTTTACTACAGCTTGCAATAGACAGAACGGTTTCTCATTCAAATAATGACAAGTAATAGGGTAGATGGGGAATTCGCTTAGGATAAGAATACATTTTAAAAATTAGGAACAGTGCTAATCAAACTATGGTGGCTATTAAAAAAACAACAAACAACCCTACCAAACAAAAAATCAAAACCTCAGCTACATAAGAGTTAGACTGAGGGAAAAAAAAGGTACAAATTGGTAGAACAGATATTTTGCTAAATCACTTTCCACAAGCGCTCCTATACAAAAACTGTCTCTCTAGCGCTATACACCACCCACAACTGGCTCCTCAGCACTCTTGAAGACTGATGTCCTCTCTACACAAAAATGGGACAGTGCCAAAATGTGTTGTAAACTTCTCTACAGCTTGACAAAAACTTACTAAGACTTAAATTTCTCTCTTTCAAAATGTTTAAGGAAACTTGACGACTTCAGTATGGTCATTATTTGAGGAAGTGCAATATTGAATTACATCAAGAGAACACTTTCCATGGACTGGAAATATTTCTTGACAGTATTAAAAGAAAGATGGCCTAAGTGCACCTTCTGACAAGCCCAATCTGAGTTCACATGGATAGAAACAAATCAGTTTCGGTTTTACATGGGATTAGTTTTAAATCCTGCACTTCATGTATACAGACATGGGTAACATGGTGTTACCATACTCAGACTGAGCTGAGCAAAATGTGAATTTAGTGTGAGCTGCTGAGTAGGCCCAACTCAACAGAGCCTGAGCAGGTAAGAACAGATGGTTCCAAGACCAGGTGGGTCAAAGCACAGGAACCATCAGAGCTAGGGCTTTTAGCAACAAGAGCATCTGTCTGGTGTCTCAAAAGAACCTAATAGAGAAGGAGTAACTCGTTCTAAGATTCAGCGTAGGAACACGCTCTAATTTTGACACCAAACACACATAAATAACCATTCCCCATTAGCTTCAGCACTGCTGCAAGACTGTTGCCACTGGCTTACGAGGTGACCAAAGCTCTCATTACCATGAGATCTCCATTGCATCCACCACACGCACACTGCCGAGGGCAGGGCCAGCTGGGAGATTCAAAACAGACCCAGGGTTGTGCCTTAGACAAGCTCATGCATACCTATGAACTCTATATTTCTGCTTTGCGCTCTGTTTCATACTTATTTTGCAGAACCCAGCAAAAATATTTCTCCCCCACCCCTTGCTACCAGATGCTTTAAGCTATTTCCGGCTCTGTCATTCATTTTGTCTTGCAAAAATGACACCAATTCCCACATCAGGGTAAAAGAGCCGCTTATAGAACAGGCAGCGGAGAATATAAAACAAGAAAGGCTGACTTGTTGGTGGGTAGCGTAACAGTAATAGATATCCATTACAATGACAGTGACATGCTCCAGGGAAGAGATTTTCTTCCAGATGAGCAGCGTGCCAAATGTAAATCATGTTTCCACAAGAGAAAAGGTTTCACAAAAGGCGAACTTGGCAAGAATTAATTTTAAGTCATGCCAGTAAAAGCAGTATCACTTGGTGAAAATCAGGCAGCTAAATATTTAAATGCATCATCTAACGAGTTGGGCTGACCCACACACGCTACTCTTGCTTCCAAAATGATTTTCAAAGTACCCACTTCCAGCCATGACAAAAGAAAGCATAATACGCAGCTCGACATGCAGCTTCTGGAAAACAGTATTCTATATTTCAAACCAGGCCACGGACAGAAATTTTGCTTATGTTTTGAGCGCACTGTCAACGAGAATTTCAAAGCAAGTTTCTTTCAAATTCCACCAGGGCTCTCCTTCTCTGCTTGCAAGGAATAGAAAAACGGAGCGCTCTCTTAATCTCCTGTGGGTATACAGGTTAGTTAATAACCAGGAACTCCAAAGCTAAAGTGATACCAAAACGGTTACAGAGCATGGCAATTACTACTAGAGGACTGATCACAACAGTCACTCCCCGGAGGAAAGCTGACTGACTGTAAGCACTCCTACCCTTGGACTGCCTTACTGGAACTGTAAAGGAGACAGTCCAAGAATATTAAGAGTAAAATGACATTCAATGCTTTTAAATTGTGTGAAAGAAGTAAAGTGTTGAAATACGCAGTTCTTCGTTTGTGAAGGTAAAGTGACAACCTTGGAATATGAATAGATCAAGTACCGTCATTTTAATAATTTATTCTGAATACTCAAACTGTCAAAGATGAGGTGTTTGGAAAATTTTAAATCACTCTGAGGAGAATTTCCACTAAAAAAAGTAAATCTCAAATACACTTTAAAAAAGATCTTGGCATTACAGAGCTTTTTTTTTTTTTAAACAAAAATCATACCTACCACAAAATGGACATAGATTCCCAATTTCTGTAATTTTAAACATTAATACTAAAGAAGACTTGTGGTCTTGCCAGACCTGCTACTTACTCGTATAATTATTAGTATTTAGTGAATGTATTCAATAGCCTGCAGTCGGATTAGTTTGTTAGCTGGGTAGCTTGCCTGTTGGTCCTCTGAGCAAGTTGCCAGTTGTCTCAGGACAAGAAAATTTTCAGCAGATACAGCCTGAGCCACGATATAACACCTGAACACGTGCACAGACAACACAATGGAAACCAAAATAGCTTTTCTGGATACCTGCAAGTCCTAAAGAAGAACAGAGTAGATGAGACAGTTAATGATGAAAATAAGGGGAAAAAACCTCTCATCCTTTAAGGTGATTTTAGGACACTCACTTCACCTCCTGCCAAGAACCCCAGTACTATGTTAGGAGGCTTTTTTAGACAACTGCCAGCACAAAAACATTTTAAATAATTTCAACTCTATCACTTACTAACTGTATTTTCTATCTTTCAGAATAAATTAATCTGCTTCTAAAAGCACAACTTATACCCTAAATTATCTCATGCATTTTGATGCTTTAATTTTTTTCTTAAAAGACATAATTAAAATTTACTGAATTAGGAGAATTGTAGAGAACTTGAAGAAAAGCTCTGCTTAAATACTGGCCACTGCTGGTATCTGTGCTCATGAATAGAAGTGGCATAACAAGCTCATCCATTTTACAGGTTCTTCAGTCTTTACAAGTTTGTCCTGCACGAAAAGCGTGTGAGTGTGAATTTAAAACTGTGGTATAAAACCAGCCTTAGACACCAAATTGATTCATGACTTTTCAATGAAATCATTAATACCAAAATCCTAAGAATGTATCATTTCAGAATGAAAATGAACAAACAGGCTTGAATGAAACACAAATAATTTCCATAAATTTAGGCCTCTTTTCCCATCTCATTAATTTATAAACCAACTCAAATTGTCAGCTAAGAACTGATACTTTCCTGCACTAGTTTACATTTTGATTTAAACAACTTAAGATAGCGAGTTGAGCACCAACACATATGACACAGTAGCTAAACATGAACAGGAGGAAAACCACTACTGATACATGCTACAAAACAAATACTGTATATTCCATCTTACTGAAGACAGTTATTAGCTGAGTATAAGAGAATTTCTAACATCTAGTTACTACGCTTATCCTTCATCTGCTCGACTCTAAGCCTTCTTACCTGACATGAACAGCAGCTGTGCTCTTCCAAGCAATTTACCCTCTCCTGAAATACATATTTGTTATGCTCTGCAATACTACTGTTGCATTTAATAATGATTTTTGGGAGAGCTGATTAAGGGCAAATAAGCCTTAGTCTTAATTGGCTCTACCTCTGAAGAAGGAAATTTCTATCTCTGGCAACCAGGAATGCAAGTCATGACAGAAAAAGACGAATAGTCTAGAAGTACACTATTAAGCTGTGGCATATTAGCCAATTTTCCTCCATTACGAAGAAAACTGCAGACAGTACTTGGAGCAGAGCATTCAGAAATGCCTTGCGTATGAAGTAAAGCTCTGCCAGAAAAATAAACCAAGTGAGCTACAGTTGGGTCTCTCTTGCTACTCTTACACTTGCACGATGCTGCACATGTCCTGCCTCAAAGCCAAGGAGCAGAGCACAGTGAGCAAGTCCCTCTCTGCCGCTACTGCTGGAGTCTTCCTGGACTGTACACCCTGCCCAGAGGGTTTCTATGGCCCAAACTAACCCCCTTCTCCAGACCTAGGCAACACACTCCTACTCGGCACAGTAACGCCCCAAACAGTCCAAAACCAGGGCTTGCCAGGGCTCTGAACACCAAACTGTGGGCTTTCCTTTCGTGTGGGCTCAGGATCTAACTGTCATCAGAGTCCCATCTAGACTCAACCCAAAACCAGCCCATGTAATGGTTGTTCATCATGACATAGCGAAGCATCAATACGAAACACCCCAGGCTCCCAAATCAGTCCAGGTAACTTTACAGTGCTCTGCAATGGGGTAAATTCAGTCTCCAGGCCTTGGTAGCAGCTCCCGCACCACGTGGGCCAAGGGGCACTGACAAATCAATACAAAACCACTCCTCTAATTAAAATTTGTCCAAAGCATTCTGAAAAGGTAACTTCTTCTCATAGAAGTTACTTAATCTGGCAGATACAAGATCTAACGTTATCACCTTTCTTCCCATCTAAAGCCATAAAGCCAGAATAAACCCCATTCCACGTGCCTTCATTTGTCAAAATGTTATTACACGCCTGCGCCTGATCCAGATCAGGTTTGTATTGCTGGCTCACCTCAGCATGCACAGACCCAGCGTTAACAGTCACAGAACAGCATCAGCACACACAAACTCAGCAAAATATAACCAATGCTCAACACTACAATCGTATTAGCCATGTAGATTGCATCAGCAGCTAACCGATACCTCTAGGCTGAGCTGCAGTCCTCGGCTGACAAGAATCTAGGCTTATTTAAGCATTTTCAGATGGACACGTGGGGTGTACCTGTACAGAAACAGCCATTAGTTTTACGGTTGAAGAAAAGTTGGTGGCTTAGAAGCAAAGGTGAATGAACTCATCCTTCCCTTGTACAGCAAGATAATAAGTCTTCTGCATCAAATATTAACTGCAATACCTTAAGTTACACTTTATCACACATAAACAACAAACCACATCTCTGTTACTACAGAAACTAGACTACAGATTGGTGAAGATGTATTTGAAAAGGAATACTTTCCACAGTTGTGAAAAACATTCACAAATACTTCAGGAAGCTGTAAGATTGTCTAAAGATGGGAGAAAAAAACCTGTGTGTGGACACACAGACACATAGACAATGGCATAGTGTAGACTGGAAATCAACTAAAGCAGTTCCACAGGTATGATAATGTTGTATAAGAAAATAATTTGAGTTGTCTTTTTTCCATTGCAGAAATGTAATTGTTAACTGCTAGAAAAGAAATAGTGCCAACGGAAAGGTAAATGCAAAAAGTCCTGAAACAGAAGGGACAATAGAAAAAGACAATAGAGTCACATCTCATTAGAACTGCTATTCTCAATACACTTGTGTCCAACCATAATAACTTGCAAATCAGAAAATGCAATTTTATTAAATCCGTTTTTTCCCCTTCACCAGTATGTTTTAAGGCAGCCAGACCGGAATCAGCAGCACAAGATCACCTCCAGCCCACACCAGTAGTCACTGAAGATTTTAGTACATAATGGCTGTTTGGAAGTCATCACACACAATCCAAAGGAACCGTATTAGCCATTTAAATCTGTCTCAGAACAGAGGCTACAGATTTTGTACCTCTGAAGACAATTTATTCAATCCCTGTCAATTGCTCCTGAAAAAACAAGTTAACATTGTTTGGTACGACACAGAAATTTGCAGTGACACTGTCAACGTGCCTTGGTTAACAAGGTCCAGGCTCCCAGTATTACACAGAATTAAATCAAAAATAAAATGGACCAATAGTAACCGGGTTAAAACACAAAACAAAACAAAAACAAACCCAGAGCCTGGTTTCCTGCCTATTTGTGTCCCATTTCTAATTTAATCCGTCACCGCCGGGAGTTATTGTCAGGGATTTGTAGAGTGATCACACATCCTCTGTCTCCCCAGGAAGTCAGGCTGACAAAAGATTGCTGCCGAGATAGCAGAAAGATGGAAAGATATAAAAATAACACCAAACCCACCTAGAGCCATGGAAGCTCATTTTTGCACTTATCTCTGCCTGCATAAATATCAGACATCCCCAATGAGCACTGAGAGTTACGTATGGAGAGGAGAGAGAACGTGTGATTTGTGGCAACGATCCACCTATTCATTAGCCCTCCATACAACTGCACGGGCAGGGAAGGAGAAACAAAACCACAAAAATAAAACCAAATGCGGAACAACACTTACTGATTAACCTAGGACAGGCAAGAACACAAACAAAGTATTTGGTATGAATGCACTACCAAGACACCAGCTTATATTAATGTTAGGATAGATCTTTTAAGGCTTACACCTACCTCCAGTTGGCACTGAGCTAGCATACTGGTTATCAGTCAAGTATGTAACTTAGACAAGTATCTGTTAAGACTTGAATAGTGCTTGCCCACGTTCTATTAATGCTAAGACATAGAGGCAAATATCAAGCAGCATGTGATGGGTACAGCTATTCTGTGTCCATAGTCCCGCTGTACGCGGGGTCACCCAAGCTCCTGCTGAGCAGCCTGCAGCACAGCAGCTGCTTGCTCCTTCCTCTTGGTTTGCTCCAAGTTCTATTTTAATCAGTCACACCCAGCAGATCTCAGTTTTGCCTCTTTCAGAAGTCATTTCCCAATGGTCCACTTCCTATTAAAAACTCCTTTCAAAAGATTCAAAGCCTTTTAGCATTTCAGCATGCTCATCTTCAGGGGGAAAAAAAAAAAAACACAGGCAGCTCTACATAAGGGTACCCAAGAACCTGGGGTGCAGTTGCAAAGAAAAAGTCTGAACTATGAATAAGTCTTTAAAACATGCTCAAACCAAGACCTAAATTCAGTAACAAAAAAATTCCAGTGGGGGAAAATAATCCTTCCTATAAAAAACCCTATATATCTAGAAAAAATAAATTTTACTGTTAATATGATCTTACGTACTATCACCCATTCCAGTAAACAACGAAAAAATGAAAAAAATAATTCATTCGCAGTTAAAGAAATGTTACGTTCACCCCATGGAACACAACTAGAATGTAACACGCTACAGTACCTAAATTATTTGATATAAAGATATATTAATCCAGTGGTGGGAAAGCAATAAATCCTAAATCTATGTTGATCTCTCAAGGAGATCTTTAAAGGTCAGATGTGGCAACTGTGTGTCTGACTATAAAAACAGGGAATAGTTGTTTTGAAAAACATTTTTATTCCCTGAGAATTGCTAGCCTCCAGACTTTGCGCATTAGA
Organism: Apaloderma vittatum; assembly: GCF_000703405.1. NCBI lineage: Eukaryota > Metazoa > Chordata > Aves > Trogoniformes > Trogonidae > Apaloderma > Apaloderma vittatum. The sequence goes on along the minus strand of NW_009692892.1, from coordinate 11,493 downwards.
AATGACTGAACTCAGCACGCTTAGAAGCCACATTCCAGACAGTGGAACTGAAGACAAGACTTCTAAGAGCAGGATTTTCTGTTCAAGCAGTTGCCAAAAAGTGATGAGTATGTGCATTGGATGAAATGAAACATCGCACAGAGGTGTCAGCTCAGGTATTGTTTCGAGATCTTCATTCCAAAGCCTTAGAAGAGACAGTCCAACATCACCAATGGACCTTTGCAATTGCAGTGCAGTGCAAGGAATTAAAATAACTGGAGAGATACTTGTACACGCTAGAACAAAACCAGGCGGATTGTTTCTCTGCAGCTAACGGCAACGCCAATACAAAGTGTGTGTGGTCACTGCAAACATGGTATAAGGATCTGTGTATCATCCACATGTCTATCACTACAGCTTGCCTGGCCATTTTAACAATTTTAACAATGCCAAATTTGAGACTGAACGGCAAGTGATTTGAAATCATTTTTTACAAACTATTCTAGTGAATTGACACACACAGTAAATACACTCACCCCATCGATCCTGGCATCAATACCAATGATTTTTACTTTCAGGCCACCTGCTTAATAACATAGCAACATCCAAGCCTTGTGCCAAAGCTTGCAACGTAACAAAAACTGGTATTAAAATATTTTCTTATCACAAGACACTGCTTCAGATGACTTGCCTTAATACCCTTTATATCGTCTATTTATTTCCTTCTCAAGATGATTACAAAGTTTTTGGGTGGCAAAGCTGTTCTGACTTATTTATAACCCCTTACCATTCAAACAGCTTCATCTTCTCATGCGCAGGAAGGATAAAAGGCTATAGAGGACGAGGTCTGGTAACCAATGATTCCTACTGAACGTAACAGGGGTCGTTCTGTAAATCTAACTGCGGCTGTACTGGCAACGAATCAGCTCTCAGCCTGCTTCTTTCACCAGTTGTTTTGAGATGCAGCTGCAGTGTAAAACAGGCATAGAAATCGGCCGAGGGCAGTGCTGTAGAGCACAAATTGATACCGTAAGCCAAAGCAAAACATCACAAATGGAAGTTTACTCATCAAGATGCAATTGCAGCTTGTCTAGAACAAAAACATCACCATATTAAAAAGCGTAATTAAAAATTGTGTATTAATATTTTGCAACATCAATGGCACAAACAGACACTATATAAACATGTTCTGTAAGCATGTGAAGATGATCACAAAGAGAGGCCAAAAAATTAAAAAAAAAAAAAAGATGGGTGCAGTTGCACGCAGGAAGCATCCAACTAACAAAGTGTTACCTGATCAGTCTGCTTTCTAATACCCCAATTCTTGTTCGTGTGCACGTCTGCGCCCGACTGTGTATTCATACACGTTCAGTTGCAACAATACCCACCGTGCAGCACGAGTCCAAATTCAACTCCGGCGAACTAAAGTGCCTGCCCTGAACCTGAAGACATCTGGAAGGGTGCACTCGCAGAGCTGGAAAATAAAATCTGCTGGTACCCACTCTGCAATCCTTTGCTGTGACTAGTCACCTCTTTTTAAATAATATCTCCATTCAGTTTAATACCTACATTCAATTTAAGCAAGACTCATGGAAAACTAGTAGTTCTATATACTAAGAGCACAAGTAGCAGCACTGACTCAACTGCTGAGCTGCTAGGCTGTGCTGAGACTCCAGGAATTTCAGTCACACATGCTAACGGGGAGGGTACAACTTCAACAGGGACAGCAAAAAGTTTAAGGACTTTGTGACTCAAAAGCTGCCTTCCCAAGAGATCCATTTACTTAATACCTGTTGTGACTTGCAGATGAGGTGTGTCGCTCCCGTTAACTCCAATGAGAACTGAAGTTTCTACTTCCAGTTTGACTTCTTTAACGAGGAGTTAATGGTTCATAAGAATTCATACCGAAATAGAGAAATTAAATCACTGTAGACACATGCAAAGCTTTTAGGAAGTTCATACCTCTCCTCACCATACTCAATTTAACCATCTTTCTTGCAGGACAAGTCAGATTTGAACATGCATTTTAACTTTCTGGTTTTTAAGCAAACACTAAATCAAGCATTACAAAGCTGAGAAACGAAGTTTATTACACCATTCCATTAGAGAGCTGCAAGTATTTTATTTCTCTAAGTTTCTGTCTGTATTTCAAATGACTCTACAGTCAGCATCCAGCCTTAGTTTCAGCTCCTGTTCCCACAACATTCCCCAGGTAAGTAACCTGAGTGTTGCCAGCACAGAGGAATAAAGTGCTGTAAAACACACTGATACTACCGATCTATGATCAAGAATACTTGACACCTTCCCAGCAGGGTGATACAGATACAATTATTTCATAACCAGCAAATTGCAACACTCCTTCTGTAGTTCACAGATTGAAAAAAAAGACAAAAACCACACAGTATTGACTCCAGACCCTTGAACTATTTTAGGTACCATATTTAGCAAACGATTTGAAGGACAGTTGAATAACACTGCACCACAGATTACACACAGGAGTTCTGCTACTAAACAACAAGACCTATCATGGATCACACATCATTTAAACAGTCTGAAATGAAAAAAAAATAAAAAAAAATACTTAGGGTTTTTTTCACTTGATGTAAGCATGACAAACATGATACAGCTTTCCACTTAATACTGTACTAAGTTACTTTTACAGCGCTCAGCCTGCATTACAAAAAACCAAAACAAACAGAAAAGAAAGCTCTGTTCACCGTGTCGGCATGATTACCAGGGGAATTTCATTCTGCTGTGACCAGCTGTCATTTTTCAGTCATCAGACAAGATTGCAAAAAAGCAGGAGGAAAACCAGCTTGAAAAGCCATTCCAGTACCAACTAACAAGATTCTTCAGCACCTAGGCATGTTATCAGTTGGGTTTGGGGTTCTCTTTACCAGTAAAACCTACATACTCGTATTTGTCTGACCCTGAGCAACTCCAACAGCAAGGAAAGAGAAAAGCAGAGAGGTTCCATCAGCACACCATGATCTTTGCTCACCATTTTGAGCACCCAGGTATGATTAATCATAATCCTATGCAGCGCACAACTGTGCCTAGCTTAAAGATTAAAAAAATAAATCATGAAATAAAAACCAGGAATGAAAAGTAACTTAGTATCAGGTGTAAGAGCCACTTGTATTCAGCCAATTGACTCTGAGGGGGCAAAGCACTCCATCCCAGGACAGTATGCTGCCTAAACGCCATGCTGAGACTACAGACCAAAAACTGGAGAACTGTACAATTTGACAGGAGAATTTAAAAAAAAAAACACAACACATTAATTTTCTCTTGCAGTTCCCACGACTACACGCAAGCAAGTTCTGTCATTTCAGAGGTGGCCACAAACTGATGTTATTAAACCTAGAGCAAACCAGCAAGCAACCTCCTGAAAGTTGTACGTGACACTCAGAGGACAGCAGTATTAACGCTCCTATCAAGCTTCAGAGAAAGAAGGTTTCAGTCTCACCTAGCCCATGCCAAAAACAAACCAAAGACTGATCAGAACTTTGTTCTCCACTAGTATTATATTGACATATGAAGCCAGGTGTTAAAACGCAATCTGCTTTATTAGTGACAAGGGAGCTAAACTACATTTCATTACAAACAATTGTGGTTTAAACACATTGTGCATATTCACAAGTGCTACCTGGAGTCAAACACCAAAAGTCATCAAAATGTACGACTTTCAGGCAGAAATGACAGCTCTGGGCATTGTGGAGCCCTGTCATCTTTCCACCCACAATCCCTGCGAACAGGGAGACCAGTCCTCAAAGCTGAGCAGTGGGCTCTAACTGCCGAGCTGGACCCACCGCTCGCCCGCGTGTCTCCACATCCCGACGGGCTAACACGGAGGAACCGAAAGGGCGTCGCGAAAAACCAAGGTGCACTCACCGTTCCGACTTTCTTCATCAATAGGAACTATTGTGGCTGGAGGACCTGTTCTGGCCAATTTGCAATCTATAAAGACGAAAAGAGAAGTTATTTCTAATTCCAGCAGAATGATCCTGGATCTTGCTGTTTTTTAAAACAAGTCAGCATATTCAACATATGGAAGACAAGCATTTACTTCAATATTATGTATGCATAGGCTAAGTTACACTCACAGAGGATCAAGAACTGAGCTGTTGGCTTATCCCTTACACAGATAAACTTTATAAAGCAAAGGAGAATCTGACGACAAAGGATTTAACATCTCAGATGCCGATCCATACTTAAACAGCAAGAAAGGAATATGGTTGGTTCTGTTCTCTCTTGTGCGAGCCTTCCTTTCCACGTCACGAACACACATGCCCTGACTGTTGTCACACACCCCTGCGATACAGTTGGATGGTTACGCTGCAAACCTCTCTGTGCCTTGCTCTAGAGATACCACCAAGGATCTCGGTGAAGCAGAAGTCCTTTACAGCAGAACTAATATGAAGCTAATTTAACCCAAAGAACTAACAGAGGAATAACTAAAAGGTGCCAATCGTAATTAAAGCTTCACAACAGAAACAAACATAACTTGAATTTAAATGCAACAAAAGGATCTAACTAATGAGAATGAACAGAATTTCAGTAACGGCCTGAGGAAAATAAAAATCAAAAACAGACGAGCAATGTTCAGGAAGTTACATTTTGCCATCTTACCCTCATATTGCCAGTCTGGAGTCAAGAGTTTAGAGTCATCAATGGAGGCAGAGCAGAATAACGAAAGAAAATAAGTAAGATTTTGTTGGTTTACTCAAAAGATAGGTTTAAAGACATAAAGCAGTACATGCAGAGCTAGAAAATGCATAAATATAGACTTAAAATGTATAAAAGCACATATACTACATGTGATGACTATACTTTGTGAACAATTTGGTTTTCTACATTAAATATAAGTCAAATATTACCTCTTCAAAGCACACAGAAATAAAAATTAATTAAAAAGTGCTTTTCATTTTCAAAGAGCCTCACAGTATCACTGAAACAGTGTGATAAGAGACAACTGTTCTCCTTCCAGTTTCACCATGGAGAATTGTACATAAGAGTGCAGTCCCCATTTTTACAGACATTTAAAAGACTCCTGACCTGGCCCTGGCCGTGTGGATGGCTACACCCCATGCGTTAGAAATTACACTTTTTAATTGATTTCTAGCCAAGGAAAGAAATGCTGGAGTATCACTGGAGTGGGGGGTTTGTTTATTTTCAGTTGGACGGTGGTTTTGTTTGGTTGTTTTGGGGGGGTTTACTTGAGAAGTACACACATTTCACCCAAAAATCCCAACAGGAAATCATCTGTAAATTAACACAAGAGCAAGCTGACGTAAAATGCTGATTCCCAGTTTATGGTAGGAATTATGCATTCATCAACTTTGAAAGAATTGTGCTGCACCTAATCACAGCCTGTAATTACCCCAGCACAGACAGGAGCTACGAAGGAAGATCAAAACAGCTAAGGGTTCATTCAGATCTCCCTTTAGGTGAAGCACAGGAGTCTCCTCTAGCAACAGCTCTGTTATTTGGCCGAGGAGTTCAACTGCGAGGCCAAACTTGTAAGTACCGAGAGTAGGGACTGGCAGCATGGCAGTCCTGAACACCGCCTGGATTAATACTAACCACAACACAGTCACACTGTAATTATTCTTTTTTCCTGTTTCTTTTAAGACAAACAGAGAAACCTTGCTCTGAAGGTAAACATAGAGTACGTGTGGGTACCACTCTCTCTCCTTCCTCACATCAGTGGCACAAGATTGTGTCGTGCACCCGCTTGGTTTGCTATCCTAAGCAGTCTGAATATTTTTTTTTGAATGAAGAAATTCTCAGTACTTACTCCTTTTATTCATACATGCCCTAGTTTGATAAATTAAAAAAAAAAGAATATTTTCTGTTGATAGTTTGAAAGCTTTTTATTTTGAAGGCATTAAGAGAACAAACACACAATCTGAAGAACAATGCCTTTCATTTTCTTCTAGTTTCCTATGAACATATTGTGTGGGAAGATAAGCAATGTTTGCATATCTACACAAAAAAAGCATTACTTTTTTTCCACTTCCACTCTTATTTTTTTCACTGGATGCTAGAAAAATAATGGGACCATAAGAGACGTAACCGTAACCTTTTCCAAAGACACGTATTACAGCTTTATAGAAGTTCAGAGGTTGGCTAACTGAATGAACGTCCAACAAACTCCTTGTTAGGGCAACAAAGCTCACCGAGCCAAAAGTTTTACAGAGGCTTCGTTTTCATGAATGGTCTCGCTATTCACCATTGAACAGCGATCACTGCACACATAACCAAAAAGAAACACAAAGCAGGGGCAATTGTTTAATTGCAGAAATTGTATATGCCTTAACCAAAAGAATAATCATAATTTTTTTTGAAAATCGAATGAGATATTTTTTTCCTCATCATCTATGTTTCCGTGATGAGGTTTTCTCCTTGCTGGGTGTCTCAATGAAAAGTTCACCCAAATCAGGCCAACCTCTAGTTCTATTCTTCAATAAGCAGGTTATCAACGGTACAAGTCCATCACATGTTAGCAGCCTTTTCACAAGACTAATTTGCCGTCAAACACATGAGGTTTTCCAGAAATGCAATCAATGTGGTTCCACGGTATGTTTGAAACGAATGCTCACACTGAAGCGTGAGAGTCTCGGAGAAAAGGCAGACTGTACAGTTAAGCTCAGCGATTTGTAGAGAATTTATTGCAAGTGTGAACAAGTGAAGCAACAAAATTTACCATGAGATAAATTTCAACGGAAATAAGAAAGTAGAGCAATAGCCAAAACTATTTCTACAGCTATGGAAAAAAAACCAAGCAACAAGCAAGCACGATGTGTAGCGGAAATTTTGCTGTGGATTACTCTCATGGTACTAATAACAAAAACTCTAAAGAAACATGTCATTTCATTGCACAGATAAGAGTTCACAGATTATTTCATATAATTTCAAGCATGTCAATACTAGCTAAATATTTGATTGCTTTATGACGCCTGACACCCCTCTTCGTCTTTCTCAAAGACTGAACCTAATAATGCCACAGCCTTGTTGAGTTTCATATTCATCACTTTACACCAAACAGATTAATTTTAAATTCTAGTCTTACACCAATTTCTAATTCAACAGGAGAAAATAAGTTGCATGTTGTAAATACACGGGTGGTACCTTTTTTATTTCCTCACAAAATACACGCAATAAGCAGCAGCAGCAAGACCTCAATAAGCTCCAGCATTGTGTTGTATCACCGGGCACCAGTCAGACCTGGTGGGAAATTCTGGACACATTAAAAAAAAAAAAAAATTCTCTGGACTGAGTCAGGTGCACAGAAAGGATATCCCCATCAGGAGGAGGATGGAGAGTCCATCCTATAAAAGTGACAGTGGCTTGGAAAATGTAAGTTCTCTACAAATACACTTGGGTAAATATTAAGGAGGAAAAATTAGTTACTTATTAAACTGAAAGAGATATACAAAGACAAAGAACGCCGAGTGCAAAGGAGAAGTGGCTGCATACTGCCCAATTTTAAAAGTATGATTCTAGCCTGAGGGGTTTTTTTAGACTGGCAGAGAAGGTAGATCTCAGAACACTGTTTCACAGCAGAAACAGCACAGAAATTGAATTTCATCATTTTGGAAACATACCTTTACTTGCTTATAAAAAGGATTACACAAAATGCTCCTCAGTGATATTATAAGATGGGACTCAGTTTTTCTTAAGTTTTATTTATATTTTCCTCAACGAGAATTATTTCAGCATCAACAGATTACTTTATTCAACACAAAGAAGTATAGATAATTGCAGCACCAAAGGTGACTTCCCGCTCGGTCCCCATGTGTTGCCTGATCTAGTCGAGAGGTGGCGTCCCTGGCGGCAGGAAGGCTGGATTAAAATGATCTCTAAGGTTCCTTCCAGCTTAGGCCAGTCTATGATTCTATGATGACTTACGAAGGAAATATTTACACAAGTCTTCACTTTCGTGTTCTTGAAAGTGCCCTGTGGGCCCCAGTATAAATCGATAGAAATATTTTCACTATTACAACTGCACACTGCATATTACTACCAGAACACTAGCACGTACCTAATTAACGATTCATATTTTTATTAAAAGTACTGCAATTGCTTAGATGGGACAGCTTCTTCCCATCCCGTAGGTTCTTTGAGCAGAGGCCCAGTAGGCAGCAAGCAGAAGCAGGGAACACCCCACAGAGAGAGGCTGGGTAGTTTGTGCAGCCGACAGAGACGGAAGGAACCTCCGCCCTGCAGGAAGCACAGGGAGAAGTGTCACGCTGAGCCATGTCTACTCGTCGTACATTTAGCTGTTCCAGCTTCCTCCAAGCAAAAGGAAGTTGTCTTTGAAATTCCTGGTCATGGAAGTCAAATCACACTAAACTGAACAAACTTGAAGAAAGGCAGAAAAAAGGCACGACAAAAATGAGCTTCCCTACTTGTCATTTTCACAATGTGTTTTATGTTTTAGCAGCAGCGCCGGCAAATGTAAGCATGATGCAGCAGTGCCTTGTCCCCCAGGCACCTTACAGAAGAGGCAGCAGGCATTAGGCAAATAAAACTCAGTCAATAAACCAACAAGCGATGAAGTCTCTCCTAAAAACTTCCAGAAGAGCATTTTTGTTTCTCTCATTAACTTTACCATTTCATCTAACTGGTACACTTGCTTTACAACTGTATCATCACGCAAAGGCTGATAAATAAAGGGCCTGTCTCCCTGGGAGCAAAGTGACAATCTATTTAACAAACTTCACGGAACAGTTACACGCCTCAGATCCATTTGTTTTCTGATGGCTAATTTGCATTATTTTAATTTCTAATTATTTTTAATGAGATAGCTCAAAGGAAAACCTCCATCATTGTTCTAGGTAAGATGCTCAGCAAGGTCAAACAGCCTGAGTCAAAACAAACACAACGACTGGAATAATCTCAAGCTCTGACAACGGAGAGCTGCCTGATCACCTTCCTTCCACCCTGTTCTTGACCTCTCAAAGCCACTTCCCATCCCGGAGGCACGCTACTTGGAGAACATCTCTCCCTTTCACCTCCACAGCTAAGGTAAACAGAAATATGGATAAAAATCCAAAGCAATGTTACTGAACCACCTAACAAGACACTTCCAATGTGCAGAACCCACATGGAACACAACACAGGGGAGACAGTCACGAAACAAGATGGGGGTTCGATTGCCCGACAGCCAAAGGCCCTTCCAATCCCACAAGTTGGGGGTTGCCAATAACAGCAGCACGCTTTCCACTCTTGAACTCTCTTCTCCTCATTCCCACCATCCCAAAGGCCAACCACATCCCCACTGCCCCTCTCCACAGAATGGCTCTGCCCTCTCCCAAAAGACCAGCTCCTCCTCAAATGTGTTTCAAAGGACCTTACTAACAGGTCTCCTGCTCCAAATCACTTGAGGGATGCCCCTCCTCACCCCCACTGTGCACGGAGTTCACGAGGCTTCAGCAGCCTTTACAAACACCTCCTTAACTACACCTCATTCCACATTCACGCGTTTGCAAAGACAGCTGTAGCCTCACACACATTTAGAATCTGTCCAACAATGAAAAAACAGTGTTAGAGGTAGTGGCAGCGATCAAGAATTGCTTATAATATCCCTCTACTAATTGCAATTACTTGGAAACTCTAAATATCCATTTCAACATCATATATCTCTAAATTCCAGCTAAATAAAACGTGAGCTAGTTGGGAGCAGTGTCTGAAGTTGGCTCTTCTGATCATTAAATCATGACTGCAAGGCATACAATCGCATCAGCTGCTTGAAAGTTTAATAATAAAAATAGCTTGCCCCACAAAGCCTTAGAAATTTAAGTGACTATAACCAAGAAAAGGTCTGCCATAACACTTGAGAGGGGATTTGTGTTCCCAGTAACAGAGCACAACTTTAAGAATAAAGTCCAGTAACTTAGCCCTAGTATGTCAAAGACAGAAAGAGTTTTACTCTGACAGAAAAAAAACCAACAAACCAAATAAATAAATAAAATGTGAGCTGCCCTGCAGGGAGTACAGCATGTTCACCTGGAAAACAAACAGCCAGCCTGAACCTTCCTGGGGACATTATTCTGTGAAATAGCTGTCATCTCCTAAGCACTCCTGAAATTAGAACTGAAAAAACCCCACTTCGATATGCTAATCATCAACTCTTCTTCCAGCTGCTTCATAAACACCCAATTACTACTCTATTTTATATTTTATCTTATATTCAGCTTTTCTTCTATATATTCAGATAAGTAGTTTTGTTTGGTTTTATGTAAGCAGTTGTAGCAAGTACAACAGGCAAACTCAAAAAACTCAGTTCTTCACACATAGGTGGCCTCATTTAAAAGACTTATTTAATAAAATTCTACTCACTAACTACTGAAGAAAAATATTTTATTTGTCAGCAGAATAAAATTTTGGGGTTTTTTTTGGTCACAAATCAGACTCTATCAGTAATTGCAGAAGGCTCTATTACTCTGCAGCATCAAACCGTTACTTACCTCAGCTCAGCCAGAAAATCACACCATGCAATTACTCTGTATTTATGCTTCAGCCACTGTCACTGTATTAATGTAGTTCAGAACGTTAAACTTCACAATCACTTGGCACTCGCCTGTACACTTAATTCAAGCTGAAAACACTCTGACCGGTGACGTGTGTCACACTGACAACAGCTCTCCTGTAAAGCCGTGAACTCAAAGGACAGAATTAACTCCGACACACTGAGTAAAGCCACATTCGCTCAACAGGAAAAACTAAAAGCTATCTTTAAGCACAGCCTACGAAAGCCAGCCAAAAGCATAGGGAATACGGTATTAACATGCGCAAATAAAACAATATGGCACGTTAACAAGATACAAGACTAGTCAGCTTAATGCCTCTTTGTAGATACACGCAAGCAATGGTTTTCAGGGGACTGTACTCCATCGGAAGTACTGTGGCAGTTTCAGATGTCCCTGTCTCCTGGCTGGAGGAAAAGGCATCTCTGGTGCTGACCTGGCAAAGCAGAGCACACTGACATCTGGACTCGGCTAGCTCATTCTGTCCCCAAGTCTCGGGGGTCAGCACACGCGGTCTGACGACAAAACACTAACAAATGACAGGCTAGGGAGATGGGAGGCTCCAACAACACAGTCCAGCCCTGCAGTTTCTGAAGCAACTCTCTGACCACAGCCTAACGCACAAATTATTTCTCTGAACGCTGAGAATTACAGGCCCTGCTGTCTACCTGTGCTCCACATGGAAGGAGACGCTAAAGCCACTTTATTCGACATCCATGTGATTGTAGAGAAAACCTTCAACAGTTCAACACCAACTGCTGAGAAGTCAACTTCTAAGAATGAAGCACTGACAAGTCCTTTGGTACTACAAAAAAACTGCCACAGCAGGCAGGCAAGCCAGAACTATCTTCCAAAGCCAGAAGAGCAGGAGCAGGGTTATAGGAAAGCCTAAAGGAAGAGAGAGGAGTTTTCTAGTACCTCATCATGGCTGGGCTTCGTGAATGAAGGTATGGGAAGGGCTCTGCCCACACTTGCTACA
>NW_009692891.1:0-1396 GCF_000703405.1 Apaloderma vittatum | reverse complement strand
GTGCTGAGCTGGAAGCTGAACTCTGGCATCCGTAACTCAGGCTCATACAGAAATCACGGGCTTTTCCTTCACCCAAGACTTCCTCAAATCCTTATTTATGATATTCCTGAAGGATTTTATCTTTTCTGAGGCTAGGAGCTGAAGAAAGAAATAAATGTCATCCAGTCTGACTAGAAACACTGTTTAAATTCTTCGTTTTTTACCTCAGTTCTTGATTTGCAAATGTAGTAAGGATGTATTTACATTGAATACAGAGCTGAACTCAATCAACGTGTCCCAGGTCAGCACACTAAAAGACCTGCTTAATCAAAGTTTTACATTGAATACAGAGCTGAACTCAATCAATGTGTCCCAGGTCAGTACACTAAAAGACCTGCTTAATCAAAGTAAAGTGACAGAGATTTATGTTTCTTTTTTTAATCACCCAACCACTTCACGTAGAAGGAAAAAAAAGCCCACCTTCCTTGGTCAGGCAAATCTCCTGTTGAGATTGGTGGAAGCGGGGCTAGCAGCTGAACAAAGACAGCAAGATTTTAGAGGAAACCTCAGCTGCCACAACTCTAAAAACCTAAAATGTTAAGGCCCTTTAACTCATATCTACCTTCTCAGTGCAGCCTTGTGTGACATGACCGCAAACAGCAACACTACCTGGAGACATGTGGCTCCAGATGACCACGGTGTCCTAAGTGAGGGCATTTATTTTTAAGTCCTTTTGTAGCAAATCACAGAATCTCAGAATCACCTGGAGTGAAAAAGACCCTTAAGATCGAGTCAAATCATCAACCTAACACAGACAAGTCCTCGGCTAAACCACATCCCTAAGCGCTATGTCAACACAGCTCTTCAAAATACTTCCAGGGATGGAGACTCCACCACTGCCCTGGGCAACATATTCCAATGTCTCATAACCCTTTCAGTAAAGAAATACTGCCTCATATCCAAACTAAACCTCCCCTCCAGCAACTTGAGGCCATTTCCTCTTGTCCTGTCACTTGCTACTTGGTTGAACAGACCCATCCCTACCTCTCTACAACCACATTTAAAGTACTTGTAGAGAACAGTAAGGTCTCCCCTCAGTTTCTTTTACTCCAGGCTAAACAACCCCAGTTCACTCAGATGCTGCTCCAGATCCTTCAACAGCTTTGTTGCCCTTTTCTGGACACGTTCCAGTGCCTCCATGTCCTCCTTGTCCTGACGGGCCCAGAAGTGATCACAGGACTCGAGATGTGGCCTCACCAGTGCTGAGCACAGGGGTAAAATCACTCCCCTGGACCTATGTGCCACACTAGTCCTAATACCACCTAGGATGCCATTGGCCTTCGTGGCCACCTGGGCACACTGCTGGCTCGTGCTCAGCCGACTGTGTCCTCTTCAAACTTACTGAGGGCGCACTCCA
>NW_009692890.1:0-29501 GCF_000703405.1 Apaloderma vittatum | reverse complement strand
ATTTCCTCCCTGAGATAGCTCAGCTTCTGGACACAGAAGAGTTAAAGTTATAAGCTGCTCCGACTTACCAGATGCTCAGCTCCTTCACCCAGAGTGCAGAGCAGCAGGCTGACCAATATAGGAAATCTAGAAGAAGCTCTCCCAGAGGTGAAATTGAATTGCATGCGCCCGTTATTTGATTTTTCTAGCTGCATGTGTAACAAAATTAAAAGGGGAGGGGGGGAATCAAGTTAATTTTACCAAAACCTAATTGGGAAGGGAAGCCAAACAAACTACCACATCTCTCCTTTTCCTTTCAGTAAAAGCTCCCTCTGTCAAAGCCTGAACATCTTGTAAGTGTATGCCAGCAAATCCATTTAAAGCTCAAACACAGAATTTTATTCTTCCGTGCCTGCACAGCAAAAGAAATCATTCTGCCTTTGTCGTGCTGGAAGGATTTGGGCTGAAAACTGGCAAGAACAAAATTTTAAAGCTGGGTCACTATTTCCTCCCCCCACACACCTTTTCAGCGTGGTAGGGTTTTGGTAACAACCTTCAGTTTCAGCCAAAGGAAATTAGGGAGAGGTTCAGGAGCAGCACAGTGAGAAAATCAGAAGTGGTACCTTTAATAAGTATCAAGAAAGACTTTTGTGATGTTACCATAGAAATTAATCCTTATATTAATATTTAAAGCATGAACAAAGCAAAGACCAGAAGAAATGATGGGAGGGGTAAAGCGCTAGCAGTTTGCCACTGCAGTGCGCTATTTGCAACTTTAAATAAATAAAAATGGTTTTTCTTTAAATTAATTATAATTAAAACAAAATAGATGGAGAGCACTAAGGAAACTGTGCTGTCTGCATATGTGAGCTCAAAACCAGAACCCCTTTCTTGCTCCTAGACATCTTCTCAAGTGAGTAGTAAAGCCTACCTAGACGTTTTGAAGCCTCCAGAACCGTACTCCTCCCTTCTATGCAGCTTTTCGGAAATACACACCAACATCACAGAGCACTCTTAGGCAAACCACATAAACCACCGGGCAACAAGATGCAAAGAAAAGGAGTTTCCTTTCAAATTCTGCAGGGCTGTTCTGAGTAAAGACAACATTTGGCACTATATCAAGTCCTAAAAATGCAGAAAGCACCGAATTTTAAACTGTATCTTAAAAGGTCTGAAATATCGGATGTCTCCCTTCGGATCATTGCTTCGCAGAAGTTGGGGAAACCTCAGAGAACCACAGAAGCCAGAGCTTAAAGGGACGCTGTTGCCTCTGCAGCAAGGATGACGAAACCGAGCGGGACGTGCGTGCGGGAGGAGCTGAGCCGCTGCGGCAGGGCTGCGCGCACACGCTTTGGGCAGCTCTCCCTCGCGCTCAGCTCTGTCAGCCCGAGAGGCAGGCAACAGCCAGCGAGAGGTTTTTGCTTGCAGCAGCGTTTCAGGAACCTGACTGCTTTGGGTACAACAAAATCTTACCCAAGCGCTGTGATGTGGGAGGGGAACTCGGATACAGGTCAGGCGAGATGCGCAGCTGTCGGCAAGGTGGGGGTCTACGCTAAGTCTCCTCGTAAGAACCATTATTTCAAGAGAGAGTGCAGATTTCAACACCACCGTGCAGGAACTGTGATCTTCAGTCTCCTTTTCCCCGACAGCTTTCCTCACCCTTTTGTGTTTGGGGTTGTTTTTTTTTTTAGGTTTGTTTGGTTTTTTAAAAGAAAACCGTACACCAAATTCTGCATTTCTAAACATTGCACATTTATTCCCCGCTCTGCTAGCCTGCTACAAGGCTGCTTTCAGATTCATTCTCAAACCATTTCAAACATTTGGAATACCTCCCATGTGGGGGAAGAGCACTGAGTTCCTGGTCCCTTCACAGAGAGCTCAGAAGTGGAAAAAACCCTTGAAGCAGCTATTTGGATATTAAAGAACAGGCCAAGCAGCAGAACACTTTATTCCCTTCAATTTGCAATACAAGATGAACATTTCGTTTTCCCTGGCAGCTTTGAAACAATCTGAACCCTGGAGTTTGTACGGTGGCCTCGAGGTGTGAAAGCAGCTTGCTTGAGGAAAGAAATAAGATTTTTAGACCTTACGCAGGCAAGTGCATTTCAGTCAGTTACTGCAGTTAAAGCAAATAATCAAATGCTTCAAAACCTCACGTTACAGAATACTGCAAACAAGTTTGGGGAAGCATGCATGGAAAGGGCAGGAAGACTAACAGCTAGTAAGAGAGCTCTCTAGTTCCAATTTCCAAAATTTCCTGATGTCCCGAGCACTGCTATGACAGCAAAAATAACAAGTGGGTTGGTTTTTTTTTGGGGGGGGGCCCTTTCCCTGTTAGCAACAGCTGTATCTGTCATCAACAGTACCAGCAGGAAACCTCCACAGAGAGTAGGCTGTGAAGAAGATGCTTGCCTGTTTTAGAAGCCATTAAATTTGCCATTTCCACTGAACTCCTACAGACACTTCTCCCTCAGAGTGCAGGGACTCAAGAAAAAAAAAATAAAAAAGCCAACCCAGTAGAAACTGCCTCTGCAGCAGAGGAACGGGTGATGACGGTCTTAACCCACCTCCTCCGGAGCCTTCCAAGTCTGATGGGATCGTGACTGGCTGCAGAGAGCAGTGGAAGAGGCCAAATTCCTTTGGGTCAAGAGGTTCAGAGACTGAACACTGAGCCCTCTGTCCTCACCAAAAAAAATACAAGATGATTTCACAGGAAAGATCGCACAGTCTGAAGTATGTAGGTGCATAAGAGGAAGGTGCACCTCTTTGGAAATCTGGTTATTTCCCACCTTCAAACATGTATTCAGCACCGCTGAACTGAGACTACTAACCTTCTATTTTTCTCAATATTGGATATAGTTTGCAAAACCCTTTGTATTTAACCTGCAAGCTTGTGTGGAAGTGCAAGTCAATGGGACACAGAAGCCAAGCAAGTGCCTGTGATAGCTTTAAGTGTGTTTCTTCCAGGTTTCGAGAATGAAGAAATCAACCAAGCACAACGAAACCCAATTCTAGCAGATGTCTTCGGGGGGACAAACGTGCTACTGAAAACCAGCAGCACTCAAAAAAGGCCTGTGCAAGCTGCACAAGAAAAATCAGCTGCCTCCGGCTTTCTCAAACACAAACCCTTTGTTTGACACTGCACCTCGCTGCGGCTGGGTGGTGTTTTTCCCTGGTGGTGGGACATGAGGTGAAGGCCCGCAGAGCAAGCAGGGGTACTTAGAGCCGAGCACAGCAACACCCAGGCTCGCTTGAAATGCTTCAGCGCAGGAGGGAAGAAAGCTTAACTGCAAACTGCCACAGCCCATTTGTTTCTTCCTCCTCAGGCCCCCACTTTTACACCATCCTGCAGCCTGCACTGGAGATGCGCCCACAGGAGCTGTTATTTGTGAGCCTGTAACTACCTACATTTGGGAAAAAAATAAAAAAAATAACAAAAAAAATCCAGAGCTGTCAATGAGCTGCCAAAGTTAACAACGTAATTTTCAAAGACTAATGCTACTGCAAAGCAGACCATTACACACTGAAAAGATAGACCTTTACAAATGCCAGGTAGCCAGATCCAGTTAATACATGCCTTCATTCAGCAGGTTAAAAAAATAAAATTATAAATTAAAAAAGAAGTTCAGCTGTCTCGTACACCATAGATTCTGGTACACTCTCACTTTGGCAAAGGTTGCTTGTTAATACTAAAAAAAAAATCAAAACACAAAACCCCGCAACAGTGCAGCAAGAACCAGCTCCTTGCAGGGTTCTCCTGCAGCACATTTATGAAACGGAACAAACCAAGAGCGCCGGTAACCTTTCCACATTCTTTGTTCCCTGCACGTTATGCGAATATGACCAAACGCATCTTCTTTTAAAGGTCAGAATTTGTCACAAGAATGCCAATGGCTTCATGATCCTTAAAGCAGCATTTCTAGGCTCACCTGCAGAAAGTATTTGAGAAACAGTGGTCAAGAATATGATTTCCCTACTAATGCTAAAAACCCAACAGCCAAGAAGTTGAGCTTCCCATGGTATCCGTGTGTTTGGAAGGAAGAGACGTTCTCTCCAGGACGACACCTTCTCCCTGCCCATGACAGAGCCAGCGCGGCCACAAGCCCAGTGGACGCTGGACTCGCATCCCTTGTCCACGGTTTTTGGGAGTTATTTTATCTGATGTGTCCATTCTGGAGGGAATGGCCACAAATGCTAATCAGGGCACGCCACCTTGAAAAGCGGCAAGTAGCTGGTGCTATGTCCCATGAGGAGATGCTGGTCAAGACCACGCTTCAGTGCTTCCAAAAGACAGGAAGACAGCTATCCAGTAGGAAATACAGAGTCTAGTAGGCAACAGCACTGAATAAAGCAAAGATGTCTGCAGAAACGCATAACAAGAGCTGCAGGTAACACTAGATGCTGATGCAGCAGAAGCTCTGGTAACTGAGAAGCCCAGCTGCACTAAAAGGGAGAAAAGCAAAGCAAGTATCTGCTGCAGGACTAGTGTTTAAATAGACACTACCTGGACTTCAAAACGAGAGACGCTCTCAGTAACTGACAGATTAAAGGCTCCTATGTTGTCCACACTACTTTACCACCCACTTAAAAAAAGCTGGATAGCGTTTCCAAATGCATCCTCATGATTTAACGGTCGTTCAGGAGTGTTATGGAAACCCGCCTAATTCGCCTAGACAGTTCTGACAAATCCAAACCAGTGTGTTTAAATGTTTAGTGAGGAAACATTTTTCAGGGGATGTAATACCTTTTATTAGACCAACAGATACAAACAAGGAGCCCAAGGGCCTGGGAGGGCGAAGAGACTGACAGGCTTTCGGCATTTAAGCCTTCTTTTCCATTCTGCAGAAGGGCTGTTGGCCTGAAAACCTTTCCACTCAGACTAAATAACATTTTTTAAAAATTGGAAAACTTGGCTCCCTCTCTAAACCTCACTTCATTTGTATCCTTAAACCGTCACGGTTTCAGTATTACTTTGTTAAATGATGAATACACCTTTGGACAGTGCATTTGAATACAACAAAAGGTTTGCGAATCCTTTCTTTACACAATGAGAAAACTTAAATCCACGTACAGGAAGAGTGCAGTGTCACCTCTCACCAAGCTTTGCTTCCCTGTCCCACACCATCATGTCAGCCCTAACACCCTTCATCAGCATATATTGGACCACACGTGTCCCACACCTCAAGCTTTTACCGTGCTCGACTGACAACCGCTGTTCCGCTAAGTAGCCGCTGAACACCAAGAAGCAGCATATTCCTCCAGACTTTCTCTTCGGAAGTTTCACAAGAATAACTCTTTTTTGGTTGCCTTGTAGCTGGGTTGGATTAGAGGGAAGCAAAAGCTTGTCAGCGCATGCGTGACGTACCGGAACATGCCACCACCCGTAAAGAGGACGGAGCATGGAATACACGAAAAGTCACTCTGGAGCTGTGCTGGGAGAAACATGAGCTCAGTGTAAGACCCCTCTGGAATTTCCTCACTGTACCTGGTGGCTGCAGCACGTGGGAGCAGACATCAACCACCCTTCCCATAGAAAATGCTGCGGGACCACGAGGTGTGCTCAAGGCAGGGACATCTCAGCTGCCCACCTGCCTTTCCGACCGAGCCGTTCCGAACACATTGCTCCTTATGAAGGAGATAGTTGTCCAGTCACTGGAGACATTCGAATTGCTGTAATCTAGTCACCATCGAGGGCAGCTAGTGGCTGTTCCATGAGCTAAGGATATTGCTAGATACGAGAAGCTCACAAGGATCTTCACCAAAGGTCACTTTATGGTTTGACACATTCTAGAAGTGTTTCACATTATGGTCACCACCACCAAAGACATGCTCCCCTGGCAGGAACACAGATAACACCCTCCTGGCCAATTATTACTCCTAGAATTTGGTCACCTTCCCCAAGGAAAGCAAATTATGGTACTGTCAGGAGATCCTCTCCAACAGTTTAGGCATGGTTGGCTGGCTCAAGCAGCAAGAAAAGCAAACACCACCAGCACTGTGACAGCCGGCTTCTGCGATTTCTCAGATGAAGGAGCAGAGACCACAGCAAGTTACGGCTGAGGGACAGAGAAAGAAACCCAGAACCGTGCCCATCCTTGTGTCTGGTCTCACAGTTCTCAGAAGTGAGTCTGCTCTCCCTGCCAAGGAGCCGCTTCTGCTTCCAAATCTGGACAGAGAGAGGCTGCCCAGCGTTCCGCGGAGGGTCAGGCGCCTGGCCTGACCGCGTGCCATGCCAAGCTGGCACAGGGAACGGCGGTGCTCCAGTCCTGGCAGAAGGGAAAGGCTGCAGCTGGCGTAGCTCTAACACCACCGAGGGGCCTTACCGGTATATCCTCCTGCACCCTTCAGAAGAGCCTGAAGAGCGAGAGCTACTGACACTGCAAATCTGTGCCAGGAAAAGACAAGCTGCAGTAACACTGATGCTTGGAAGACAACCATAAATAAAAGACACAGGTATTTTCAACACCAGCTTCTCCCACTCCTCCCTGTACCTTAAATGAGAGGTCAATTTTACATTTGACTAGTATTTTAATATTGTATTGATTTTTTTTTTTTTGCTGTACCCCTTAGTAAAAGAGCCTTAAATAGAATCCTGAGGTCTTTTGGCCTGTCATTAACAACAGAGACAAGAGCTGTTTTAACACACACCCTGTTGGGATCTCTGCACACGTAATCCAATTACGTACAATTCTATTCCAACTGTTTTTTCCTGATAAGTGTCTGGAATAATCTGAAATTTCTGCAGCATGCAGAACTTCTGGGATGAATTCAGACGAGTACCTCCAGCATTTTACAAACAATCCCTTACAAAGAGGAAAACTCAAAGACAAGGTCCGTTGTCCAAAACAGGTTCTAGGCAAGGTTTTGCTCTAAAATTCCTGTGTGACTTTTTGGGCTATTTTATTGCCATGTAGACAGGACCTCAGATCATGTGCTGGAGAAATTAAAAAAAGAGAACTTGTCAAAAAGATACTTTATTACCATGGATTCCAAGCCAACTGTACAACAAGGATCTTCAGAAAGCAGACAGCTCTGCCAGACAGCTGTGAGAATTTCACACTCATCAGACAACCAACCCTGGCTCTAATCACCACCTCCAGTGCTACTCCAAGGAAGATTTGCTCAAAATCTTCCAGTTAAAGATAATTCTGTTTATAATTTACAGTCTTGGGATGTCCAAAGGCTCTCTCTTGCCCTTGATGTGAAACCATCAGGCTTGGTAACAATACAAAAAGAAAAAAAAAATAAGAAAACACAAACTCACCCAAAACCAAACCAAACAATCCAACCTCTTTCTGACCTCCAAACTCAGCAAAGCAAAAAGTGAAATGACACACAGCAGGCAAGTACAGGCAGAGCGAGGAGCACAAGGCAAAAAAGGTGAGGTAATACCTCAGCATCACAGGGCAGTGGTATCAATGAACCAAACACATGTGGGAAGGACATACAGAGAAATCGGGCTACGGACTGATAAGAAACAGATGAAATCTAATCAAGGAAATATAGATCCTTCCATTGTACTTTATCTTTTAATGTGGTGGTCCTGCAGACTGAGTATGTTAAGCACAAGCCCTATCATCACCGCCGCTGTTCACAAAAAGGGAGCCCAGGTAAAGAATGAGCGATTTTCCTAATCTTGACCTTACAGAGATAGAACATCATGTGCTGTTAGACCAAGCTTTGCGCAACATCTCTGGCAAAAATTAAGGACAGAGGAAAGACACTGCCTCACGTGGGTGCACATCTTTAAATAGTTTTGTACGCTGACAATTTAATGATCCCACCATTTTTAATCACGTGGTGAAAGGTAATGTATTTTCCCCATTATGGCTTACAGCTGGGAAATATTTATGGAACGACCAGCATGTTGGGTGTCTTTAGTTCTAGCAGTTAAATGAGGCTTCTGAGAGTCCTCCCTAACATTGTGGACATTTGTTTCATTGCATAAAACGTCGTGCTCTGGTTTAGGATTAAACTGTCACAGGGGGATTTACTGATTTTACTGAATACTTGCTTTCTGAGAGAGAAATTCCAGTTGTCTGCTTCTCAGCTCTATCTAGCCATCAATACAAGCCAATTTCAATTTCAGGTTTCCTGAATGCCTGGATTAAAAGAAAAAGAGGTGACAATAAAAATCCATTTTCTCCTTAGAAAGATCAGCCAAGACAACAACAACACAACCAACAAAACAATCAAGCGACATTAAAAAAAAAGAAAAAAAAAAAATCACAAAAACCATATGGATCTTCCTAAAGGAGAAGTCTCTTCTGCTCAGCCTTTATTACTTGCAGCTCCCTCAAACACAAACTTGTCAAAGTCTGACATGCAGAAGGGACTCTTGCAGGCCTGCCTTTTGTCTGCTGTCCAAACTTGTTCGATCCTCCGAGTAGCTGCAGAATGGAAATGAGGCAGAAGCTTTAGTTGCGCAGCCTTCTCTGCCCCAGGCAGATGAACACCCATAAAGCACAGGAAGGCAAGCTCTGTCTCAAGAGAGCTAATCAGATCAACAATTACTTTCCACAGCGTCGCGGTGGTAGTGTTCAAGCATAAACATGCTTATCTTTGTGCTTAAGAATGAGAAAAGGCAGAAGCACTGCTGCAAAAATCCCTTTTCAGGTCTGATTCTGTTGCAGGAGTTGTAGACCTGAATAGAAAAAAAGGATTAACGACAAGGAGTAAGCTTATTCTGTCCTTAAACTCCACCATTTTGAAGTCTATGGGATGGCACATATTAATAAAATTTGCGTGGGGTTTTTTTTTGCTATTTATCTTTTCATAAGGCAAAGTAATATTATTTCTTTTAAAGCCTGCAGGCAAAGGGACAACATTATCAAGTCAATACCAAAAATTTTTAGGAAATGATTCCTAAGCTGTTCACTTCCTAAAACTGCTTTTCACCAAAAAGAAAAAAAAAAGCCTTTAATTTAAATACTCACTTCTGTGACACCAGTTTGATAGCCATGATGAACTACCAAATCCTCCCCTTATTCCACAACATGAACAGAACGAGCAGTGCACAGCTGGAATGAACAGCAGCCTGCCTTCCTCAGAAATGCCTAGAGCTTTAAAGCCAAGATGATCTGAATGATATCAGAGGCAAAAGGAAACCACAAAGATACATTTCTCACCTTCTGAAACAAGTGACACCCAAGTATCTACACAATTTTTGGGAACTAAACCAACCACTGTAGGAGTGGTCAAATAACAGCCTTTGCCTCTGTCAAAAGCCTAATTAAATTTACGCTGTGGGTTTAAAACTAAATACTGATACAGACTCATACCAAAGAAACCACTTTCTGAACAAATGAAAAGCTCAGCAAGCCAGAGTGAAGGTCCCCTACTTTCCTGGCCATGCCAGCTCTGAAGGGGGTATCTAGTTTTTAATAATTTCAAGTGAGATTGGTTTAGTAGGTGGGGTCCATCCCTGCCTTGGGTAAGTGCAGCTATTTCAGAAGCGCCTTAATCTGCTGTCTACCATCACCCTTAGACAAAAGGGACAGGAGCTCGTTATCAAGGAGGTTTCCAAGGGGTGACAAGAACAGAAGGTGGCTCTTCTAGGCACAGGGCCAAGCCAGCAAGTAAGAAGTGTCGTTCTCCCGCACCCACCTGGTCTGTGCCGACACCAGCCGGAGCTTTCCGACTAATCACAAGGGTCAAAAACCAGGACTGTATATTAGGTACAGTTTAACCAGCCACAGGAATATTCAAAACATGGAAAGGTTTCCCACATGAGGAAGAAGAAACACAAATCTGACAAAAACTAAGAGAGACAGAAAATCCGATTCATTACGATTACTGATCACCAGAAAAATCAACCACCTAGGCACCGTTCTTCAACCATTAGACAACAGTAGAAAAAGCAGATTTGTCATTCTGTCTTCCCCACCTGCACACATCTAGCCCCAGGCCAAATTTCTTTAAGAAAGTATATTAAATCAAATTTTAAAAGCACTTGGCTTCACGTTGCATTGTTCAGGCGTTCTCTTTCTGCCGCGATGCCTCTTAAGAGTGCTGTAAAGGACAGGAAAGATTTAAAGAGAGGGAAGAAGAGAGAAGCAAGACAAGGCATTCTAGCGAAAAGCAACACAGCCCCATCTATAAACTGAAAGTTCAACTCAACATTCAATTGCAGGTTCACCTTCCCAGCACATTAAGGAGGAGGAGGAAAGCGGAAGATTTGCTGGTGAAAAGCAGAAGACAGCACACGCTCAAACAACTTGGATTCTGCTTGCAAAACCTGCCAAAGTCCAGTGAGCAGGTAAGAAGTGAAGCCACTGACTTGGCATTTCGTAATATTTCCTAATGTAGGAGAGTTCCTTTTGTCTGTTGTCTCCAAGCAATCTTGTCTCCCAAAGCAAACAAAGGACACAATCACCACAGTGTTTTCATGTACCAGAAGGAAGGGCAATATTTGAACCTGCATTAAGCCAAGGGAGAGGAAAACACTGCAGATAAAACCTTTTTGCCATCAGCAGTCAAAGAGGTTCTTCGTGGAAAAGTTGCCCTTTACAATGTTTGCCCTACTTAGCATTACCTCTCAATTAGTAAGAGGCAATGCTCCAGAGGGTGCTAGGAATCCAAAGAAAAAATATTAATAGGTAGAGAGTAGAGGTTGAAGGCTGTTAAATGAGCTCACAAGATCCTCCAAGTGGCAATAAGAGGAGGAAAATGGGTTGAAGTAAACTGAATGCCACTTCTCAGCACAAAGGTCGGAGGCGAAGCAGTGCAAATCCTCTATGACTGGAAAGAAAACAGCACACAAGTCATTTGGCTGCAGGGAAAGACTGAAAAGCACCAGAAATTAAAACCTGCAGAGAAATGGGTACACAGGAGAAGACAACCCCACGATGCAGAGGAGCGGTACAATTTTTTTAAGAGCAATGCTCTTAAGACACCAACATCACAAACAGTTTAAATGGCAACGGCCACACAAACCCAGGGGAGGGAATGCTCTGGAGAGAGTGTCGTTTAAATATGGAGGAAGACACCAAAAGGTGACAGTGAGCCAGAAAAAGCCTTCACTCGCGTTTCTCATGATATGGATAAGCTCACAGTGTTGGGAAAAAAGGGTCAGAGGAACAGTTAATGTGTTTCATCTGGTTTCGTCCCATTGACACAATGAAACCAGATGACACGTATCCAGAATTTATAAAACAACCAGCAGAACAATTTGGACAACTCAGTAAGACAGAGGTGGCACCAGAAGGAACTTAAGAACATAAGCAAATAGGAGCCGCGCTGTGCCGAATTAAAAGCCCACCTGACTAATGTCTCGTCTGTGAGGAGGCAGGTGCAAATTCCTCAGGAGACAGCAGGGCAAACGGAGGAGAGGGCTGTTTTCCAGCAGGAAGGAGCCACGGTGTGAGCAGCTAAGATGCTTGGCTACTAAATGTGAAGGGACTGGTTAACAGCGTAACTACGGTTTTCTTCTCTGCTCCCAAGACAAGACACTATTTGGTCACAATGTAAATGAAAAAGCAGATCTCCCAAGCAATTAATGAAACCGTCACAGAGAAAGTGGTTGAGGTGCACAGAAATGTCTAGAAGGTGGCAGTGGTGGGATTAGCAATGAGAAAGTCTTGGGTTCTCCCTTGAGACTTCAAGGGAGAAGAAACAAAAGTTTACAGACATCATCCCTTTTCAATGACAACACTCTGCCCCATTCCATTTAGGAAATTTCAATTGTACTGCATAATTATTTTTTCCTGTTACTTTTCCCACCTGTAGGTCAAAGCCCACACCAGACACGGGACACTTTACCAACACTTCAGCAGGTCGGTATTTCAGAGACTTGCGCGCACAATTAATGCAGACTCAGGCATTTAAGATCTCAGTTTATGTGAAAACGTGCACAAGGTAACTCTTAATTTCTTCAGTTGTGTAAGTACCAAACCGGTCAATTGTAGAGAATGACCGCAGGAACCACAACTGTTTTCATTTACACCTACCTTATAATACACTTTAAAAACAACAACACTCAAACCCAATTAGATTTATATGGGCTCTGCTCAATTTCTAGATAAGTAATGGAAAAATGAACAACAGACTGCAGTATTCAGACTATTAATATTTACTGAAAAAGAAACGCAAAAAGAATTAAAATTGAGTGCAAGATCTGCAGTTGGAGCCAGTTTAAGCACCAAACCAGGATTTTCAAAGGACAGGATCATGTTCAGTACAATGCTGATACCTACAGAGGTGGCTTGTTCTTCACAAAATATTTCCTGCGCTACAGAATTAAGGTTCTTCAGTCATAATTTGCATGTCTGAATTAACACATGGCAAACGATGCAGAAAAACTCAGAGCCTTTATCTAAGGGTTGCAGGAAAGTATTTCTTTGGGTTACAGTCCTCTTGGATACTTTAATGTTATATGTGCACTTTATAAGAAAAATAATTTATTAATGCACAGAATAACTTTAGTGGTTTTACCTATATGAGAGTATTTTTCACGTCCGTAATTTCTAATTTCTTTTCTCCACTTGATTTAACCTCCAAACCTCAAATCTCTTACACTGCCATGACAGTTCTAATCTCTCCCTCTGCCAATGGAGACAGCAGGCAAAGCAGGTAACAACCCGTAATAAAACTGCTTCTCCTGCCTCTTCAAACACAAAACTTGCTCCCTAAATTCCCATTTCTTCCCAAGTCACAGCATACGCAAGATCTTACTGACACATCTCTGACCAAGAGCAGATCTTACATGGTTAATAAACGTCATCGATTTTACAGCCTGACAGCCCGTCCCCCTTATTTATAAAGGGCTTTATGCATTTCAAAGGGAGATTCCCAGCTAGATAACAGAAGAGTCATTCCTGGAGCCTAGTCCTGCGAAAGCCCTAGACTGAGCTTTAATGTCAGGCCAATCTTATGTTGGGTAATTACAGAAGTTGTAATAATGCCTTTGGAGTCCCATGGAGCTGAGCTCACTCTAAGACACATAGTCTTGCAGGGAGAAGCTTTTTCAGAAGGGATTCAATTTGCTTTAATAAAATACTGAATAAAAACATCCTTCAGCCTTCACTGCTCTCCTGGAGTACTGGCCTGTAGTCACATACAAGATTTCTAAGCCTAACCTTTAGCTGATGTCAATCAGCATAAGCTTGCTACCTGATCAAGTTACACCCAGTTACATCAGAGGAAAATTTAACTTCATGCCAGGTCTTATTTAGTAGTAGCTCTTGTAACTCATCTGTATTTTGGTTTTAGTATAAATAAATTAAAAGTAAATAAATAAATCTTAAGTGCTATCTGATACAGTGCTTGCTGTTTTGAACTGACCTCTTTATTATGCCAGAATTAATCTCCTATTGTGTAGGCATTAGACAGCCCAATCCAAACTCATCAAGACGTGTCTGTAGAAAGTTCAAGCGAAACATTTAAAAGTCAAGACTGTTTTTGCACAAGGAACCAGAGAACAAAACCAGCCCTTTCGTTGCAGGACAGGTGAAGGACAAAGGCCTCAGAGCTTTTCCTCCTGCTCATGGAATACATCTTAACTCTCCAAACTGAGAGGAGATTGTCAACCATATTTTTAGTTTCTCTGTGGGTGTCCTCGTGTGTGTGTGTTTTGTGAATTTTCAGATGTTCACTCAAAAGCCCAGAGGCTTCATCCCTAGAGTCAGACAGTGCTCTCCAGAGATGAGAAGACTTTGCTCTCTTCTTGGAAGGGAATGGTCTGCTCTTCAAGCAGGCAAAAAGCCGTGAAAGCCAACAAAAAAAACCGAAAAAAATGATGATAAAATATTAAAAGCTTGTTAGCTACTGTGCACCTCAGTTTTCCCTGACATCTTTAGTGCAGCCTCCACATTTTCAAGTCCCTTCTGTTAAGCAAGCATGATTAATTCCCCTTCGGTTTTCCAAGCCTGCTTCTGCTTAGAAGCCAATTTAGTAATTAAATTAATCGTCAAATATTTCTTGCCAGAGAATAAAAACAGTTTCACCTCGCCTGGGCAAAACGCAATTCCCAAAGGATTTGAGAAGTTAATGAGCGGAACAGTTACCAAAAAATGTAAAAACTGGCAAATCGGCCAAAAAAGAGACAGGAAGTGACAGATTTAAGAAAATACCTCTAAAGTAGAGGAAATGAGTCGTCCTTTAAAAAGAAATCATACACATAAAGCACATAGGACAGAGTATTCTTTGTAGACTTGACTGAAGAAAGAAAAAAAAGGCTTGAAAAAAAAAAAGACACATCCTGAATAGCACTAAAGGCAAGACAGCTTCAGTGGTTCGCCTCATCTAGTCAAGATGGAAATTTCAACAACTTTAAAAGCTGTGGTGAAAGCCTATCTGTTAAAGAAAAAAAAAAAAAGAGAGAGGAAAATAAGAGAGAGAAAAACAACTTAATGCAATGAGGGAGTGACTCGAGCCAGTAAGTGGACACGCAATCGCGCATGTTAAGGAAAGGGAGCACCACTGCGCTGTGTCTCCTCTGTGCATTGCAGGTAAATCCTACTCCTGAATGGATAAAATGAATATTTTTTAAAATACATATATATATACACATAGTATTCATAGGCTTCTCCTGGGAGGGATGTGCTAAGAAAAACCTTTTGCTGACTTTCTACCTGGTTCTCCTCAAGTGAGAGGCTTCTTCAGCGAGTTACAACCTGGAGCAGGGGTTGGATGCCCAGCTCGGGGAGCACACAAAGACAACCCCTTCATCACAGGCACGTCCCAAACTCCCAGCACCCAGAACTGCCCGGCTGCACCCATGGAGGTCACCGTTACCCCATGAAGCCGGTGTGGGAAGGAACAGGCAGCAATGCTGAGGAAGGCGTTAAGGGCTTTGTTAAGTGACGCTGACATTTGAAAAAGTAAGCTCAAGCTAAGTACAGCCTTGCTTATGTGAACTTAAATCTTCCTTAAACAATCTTTTTTAAAGCCAGTTATATATAATGCAGGAAATGTCATGTATAAAAGAGTTTTATCTGAGTGCAAACACCTTAAAGCATAAGTTTAACCTCTAGGATTGCGTGTTCATCCCTACAAAAGAACATTCATTGCCCAGACATGTAGAGCAAGGTTTTGCAGGGAGGAGGGGGAGGAGAAAATGCAAAAGAAAAAAAGAAAAAAAATTTTAAAATTATCTTCACTCCATTTTACAACTGCAAAAGGTATTTCTATGACACTTTTCTACAGCTATAATGTTCTCTTTTGTTACATTATCTCATTAAATATAAATTTACCCGGATCTGAATTTTTACTTTTGGAATTATTGAAGACATCTTTTACTACGTAAAGAAATTAGACCAATTAATAAATGCAAACGCCTTCTACCACAAGGATTTTCCCTGAAAGGGCTTTAACAGCAAATTTAGCACTAAACTGCTTCAAACAAGCTCAGCCCCTGCTTTTCTCTGGCTATAAAGGCAGCAGCAGTTGTGCTGAGTAACAAGCCTGCTACCGTAACGCATCACCCATCACAGCCTCACCGGCATGATAAAGGGTTTGCTGGTGAGGGGATTGTGCAGACGACCCAAACAAAGACCACTTCATCTTGCATTTCCTAGAAATGCTTTTAAAAAAAAAAAAAAAAGCCAAAAAACCCCCCCCCACCTCCCATCCTGAGCTGTGTCTGTGGAGAACACTAGAAAGCCTGAGCCACTTCCCAACCTTTGCTTTTCCCCCTCAGAGCTTCCTTCTGCTCTTTCATACAAGCACTCTGTTGCACTCGTCCCCTACACGTTTCACTCAGTTATAAATGAGGTAATATTATAATCACTCCTGGTTTTATTACTGTTACCTGGAGACACTGCCAGCAGACTTCTCCAGCAGCTTGCTGAGCGGAGGAGATTTGCAGCGAACCTGAATCAATCAAGCCAGCAAGGTCATCTTCATTGCAGAGCGAGAAATAAAGCTGGGATGAAGCTCACACGTTCGCTCGCCTCCCCGCTCCTCTCCCAGCGCCAGTTCTCCAGAGCTCCCCGGGAAAAGGTGTAGGAGAAGTGCTGGGAAAGCATCTCCCCACCACAAGCTGCCACCACCTTCTCCCTTCAGAGAGCAGGGGTACGTATGTATCTATATCCGTCTCTCACAAGCACACGTGCAAATCCCAAATTGTTCCAGCAGAGAAACAAACAGAAGACAGAGAAACACACAGAGTGTTCTATCATCTCTCCAAACCATTCTTCTGTTGAATGGTCTGTGGTCTGGCCAAGCGGGGATTTACCCACCAGATGAAGCCCTGGGCAGTGGTAGCCCTGTTTTGAAACGCAGGATCCGCGGATGAGTGTGCCCCAGTGCTCTGTGTGCCTTTATGCCTTAATTTCCCTTTCCTTATGAATTTCCTACTTTTGCTGACGCTCCATGGCAATGAGTTTCCCAGGCTTATCCCGGTATGAAAAGCAGCTCTGACCTTCAGCCAAGGAGGGAAGGTGTGTCAGGCCACCTGACATGGATCCTTCCTTCGGCCCTCTTGGGAGGCCGCTGTGCCATCTGCTGTACCTGGTTTGCTACCCCAGCCCAGCGAACCAGTACATGTTGGTCCCCGTTCTCAAAAGCTAAAGGACAACTGCCAAATGCTGGCAACTTAGAGCAAAGGCATGGGATGGAAGGTGCAGCCTTCCCAGTGCTACGCACCTCATTCAGGTATCTTCTTGTGCCCAAGAGCCACACGATAGCTGATCTCCAACCTCCAGGAGCTTGCTTCCCACCGGCCTACCTCCTTCTGCGGCTGGCGTTTCCAGTGAGCTCAGGCTCAGCCCCAGCAGAGCTCCTACACGGAACCCACCCTCGATCCCATGGGTCAACCACAGCGGCCGCTCCACAGCGGCACACGTGGGAGGTGACAAGGCAAATGGGGCAGATGAGAGCTAAGGGGGACCCAAGGCAGCCAGCTTGACCAAGAAGGCAGCCGGGAAGCTCTCCTAAAGCACAAGGCAAGAAGCATTCTCTTTAGCAAGTTGCTTGTCTAAATTGAATTCAGTTTAACTTATCTGCATCTATTCTTGCTCCCTTAATGCTGCCCATGGCCCGACGTGGTGTCCTGCCATTTGCTTCACCTCTCCCAAATCTCCTGGCACTTGAGCTTTCCAAGGCAAAGGCTGCGGCGTGCAGCCCTCTGCGCTTTCTGCACAACACGCGGCCTCCCAGCGGGGACGCAACAACCCTCACAGCATTACAGACTCCCCATCACAGAAGGAACTCTTTCCACACTGTCAGTCTGTCACCCTCAGCCCAGGACCACTCTCAGGGAACAAAACACAACCCAAACTGTATTATACGTATAATCACAGCACCACGAGCCAACGCGGACACTGCTCTAACAGGATACGGCCTCTCCAGCAGGATGGGCTCAAATCCACCGGGCAACTGGATCTAAGAAGAATGGACAATCCCACGGTTTGTTTGAAATGTTATAGAAGACACAGGTTGAATGTTAATCAGAAAGAAAAAAAGTACTGATCATCAACATATCAATGGGCTCAGTTTAGCTTTCAGCGCTCATTATTGTCTGGTGCGAGGTGCAGGACCGAGTCTGTGCGGGTATTTCCAAGTTTCAAAGTTATAGCTATGGGTTTATTCCCAAAGGCTGACACAGGAAGGTCTGCAGCAACTCCACAAAACACATGAGGATTTTAAAATAAAGCTAAAAACCCCTGTGACACTATCATCCAAGTGACAATGCTCAGGAATGGGGTCTGGAATATTTTACACTGATTCTGTTATGTTCCAGCATACACAAGGTTGTTTTCTTTAGCTAACCACAGAGTGCGTGAGCACAGACAGTTACATGAAAAGGGGTGCTTTCCCATGTGTGGCAATCAGGAGAGTCTAACCAGAATATTAAGAGAGGGCCATATTTTACCATTATTTGTCATTGAGGCACCACAGGAACCACTGCAGCTCCTTTCTTCTGCATACAATCATCATATTGATAAAATTGGCATCAAACCCAAGCTGGACGTGGCTTTTTTTGTCACATCACACAAAGAGAAGCAGACACAAAGACAATCAGTGACGTTATACTGGCCACCAAAGAAAACAAAATCCGAGTCACTGTTCCTCATTGCACACTCCCGGCTTGGACAGGAAGAAAACATACTCTAAGAAGTCACTTTCAAACCTTGTTTTTGGATAAAGAGTTGACTGTTTGGCATGGTAACGAGGCATGAAATTATACCAGCTACAATGCAGGCTGCTCAGGGTGGTTTTTATGTTGGCCATCAGTCAGGTGCATGAGTGCTCCCAGTTAGATTTAACTCGGATGCCATGCCAGAGCACGTCCCATCAGCGTCACGCTCGGCACTTCAGCGTGGGGTGGGTTTGCTGGCCTGCCAAAGCAGCTGGGTCTCAGAACGCATTGCTTTCTTGGCAGGTATTCCTCCTTGCCTAGGGGAGACAGACATAGGGGAGATCTATGCCTAGAAAAAATAAGATTATTGTAGCCCATCAGATATGATTTCCGGCTTTAAGGATTAGAGCTGTGCCACAGTGAGAGCCAGGGAGAACAGCAGGTTGTTCCTTAGCTCACAGTTTTTAACATTTTACTGTTTACTTGCACTTATTTTAGACTGATTTCCTTTCTGAAAGACTATCCCCACCTCCCCCCAAATCCTCTACTGCCTGCAAGTGAGGTTAACCACTTTTGTCCTCACTCTCCTTAAGGAGAAGGTTTCTTCACCAGCTGCAAGTGATTGCTTCTCCTCCACTCTCAGCACTTCCAACCTCAACTTTTATCACTGGCTTGACCTTCTGCAAAGGTGAGCACGTGTGAAACAGCTCCCTGACTTACACAGGCAACTGGATTCTCTCCCTGGTGGCAAGAAACTGGTTCACTTTGAGCAGCAGTTACAAAAAGGGCAACATCTGCTTCGTAACCGCTCGGCGGAGCGTTGCACAAGAGCAGTTAACTTTAGCCAGCCTGACATTGCAAACACCAGAGGAATTTGGTTTCCTCGTATCTCTACTCATGGGACCTCTGTTTAGAATATTTGAAATTACTTGGACACTAATAAGACCCCCCTGGGTTTCACTCTGGCTCTCTTGCATTCGCCACCTTTCACCTTAAGGAGCTTCTTCCCCATTCCTCCGCTTTGCTTCCCAGTGTCAGCAAAGACTCCTTCGCGCCCCTGCTAGCTCGGCTTCCCCCAGCTTTATTAAGAAAATATCTTCAATAAGCGCTCTGGGCCACGGTTCAGAAAGGCTGATGGAGATCCGCAGGTTTGTCTCTGCAGGGCTCTTCGCTTCCAGCTCAATTTGTTCACTCTTTGATGCTCTCTGGGAACTGAAGCGGACAATGCTGATGATTTTTGCAATTTCTACGCGTGACTTTCTGTATCAAACTGGTGGGGAGGCGACATTTCCTGAGCCCACTCTAAGAAAAGGCCCATTCCGGCAGCAAATTTGGTTCTCCCTTTCCCTCCTGAAAACAAGTCTGCTCCTGCCTCACCTCACTTCAGCCCTGACAGTGGAATTTTAATTGAAGTGACTGGTGAAAGAGGGAAAGGAAGGGAAGGTGGGGCTTGGCTGCAGGACACAGAATCAGGATCTCTTACACGATACACCGTGCCCTGACGGTACCTCCTCCCGCGCCCTGGGGATAACCCCGTGCCATGCGGGAAGAGCAGTGGTTCCACAGGGTGGAAGGAGCACGGGAAAGGTCTGAAAAGCACTTTGATGCTGAAGCACAAAATTCTAGACCCGAGGTAACAGTTCCCTCAATGTACTGGGAAATTAGGTTCCTCCAAGTTTCCCTGGGAGCAAGGTCAAAACCACGCTTCCTCGAGCTTGCTCGAAAATGACAGCCAGTCTAAAATTAAGCTGAAAAGTAACTTCTCACCCTCTTGTGAAAGAGGCCACAAAAAGCATCTTGAAAGCTTAAACAGATCTTCAACAAGAAATACTCCCCAGAGGGGGAGAGCAAGGAGAGGGCACGTGCTCACAAGCCAGAGCCAGGCACTGACGCCAGGGCCTGGGCAGCACGGAGCTGCTGCTCTCGAGGGAGAGGGACTCGGTGACGGAACACACCACTGACCTGCCCCGAGCCACCTTCTGCCACACTCACCCACCAGATTTCATATTTATCCGCGCCAGCAGATAGGGAGCAGAAGAGAACATCAGCACCAAAGCGGAAGAGCTTAACATGAATCGGGGAACATCCCCCTTGTGCTCTTGCTTTATCCAATGAGACCTATCTCACTCATGGTAATTTGTTGAAAGTTGTTTTTCCACTCAAGTTCTACTTCAAGTCAAGAAGCCAGCAGTGACAGCATCAGAAAGCTATTTGGGAATGGAACTGAAGAGATGTCCGACAGCTTTGTGGGGTTAAAACACAACAACATAGAAAACCACATAGAAAACGAAACACGAGAGGCAGGAGATGGCAAATCTTAAGATGTCTGAAAGCCAAAGGAGACAAACATCTGAGGTTCAGAACTCACCAGGATTTTGTCGGTTTACAGAGCCTCCTCTCACTCCCTCCCCTACATTTCAAAAGATGAGGGTGCATGGTTTCAGCAAAGTCTCTTTGTGAAATCAGCAAGAGGACATGTGCAAGAGAAAAAAATACCAGGGAAAGGGGGAGAAGATGGAGAAATTAATCCAGAAGCTGCAATAAAGTTGAAAAACTTTACAAAGTCACGCTTTTTTCCAGCTGTTAAGCACCCTGTGAAGGACGGAGGTGCCTCTGTGCTGGTGCACATGCTGTTTTTCGAGCCAGCTATGTCTCTGGAGCAGAAATTCAACACACTTCTCCCCAGAGAAAGTTCCATTGTCCCGCCGTCACACTGCCAAATTCAGACATCTAATTCAACGTGTGAAACAGGAGGATTCCAGCCCTGCTTTTAAAGGGAAAAATCTCCAGGCTACCGCTCTGTCACAGAACCACCACCAGCTTCGTTCAGGGCAGGACACAGCACAGCTCCCTCCCCTCAGAAGGAAAGGGAGGCAACATATACACAACATATCACTGTACATCACAGCCTCCGAGCCTGCAGACCTCCAAGAGCAACCAGGGCTCACAGGCTGAGGCACCTCCACACATGTATGGCCAAGCAGCTATAAAAGAGCCTTTGTGCTGGCTGAACAGAAACAAGGCATTTTCTGTACGGGAGACGGCCCTGACCACCTTAACAGAATAAACGGGGTTACACATTTCATACTTCCTCTGCACCAGGACCCGCCAGGGCAGATGGCACAAAGCAGACGCCGCGGGCCGGAGAAATGACGCGTTCGCTTCTGCCGAGCCACGCCGGGGATCTGGAGGAGTCGCGATACAACCAGGAGGAAGATGACAGTGCCCTCCACCTTCCCCGCTGGCAGACCCCGTGCCCTGCTTCATTTAAATTTGAGCAGATCTGCAATTCAGCAAAGGTTTGCCCTTGTGGCAGAGCAAAAGTTCATCACAAATACTTAGGATTTACTCTCCAGAGCTCCCGACAAACGCTCTTCATGCTAACACTTAGGCACTCAGCTCTTATATACTTCATATATATATATACTTTATATACTTCATACAAAATTCTTATTTTATAAACTTCATATCCCTTTCACCTTCTGAAGTTAGGCTAATTCTTTAAGGCTTTAAGGTGTTATTTTTGGCCTAGAAAAGATAAGAAACCACGTGGTTGGTTTCTCTTCAGTACAAGCACATGGAGCAGAGATGTTACCATCAGCAAACTTCAGGAGTTGGCCAAACACGTTATTCCACAGGATCAGAGGGGGCTTCCAATTGGGCCCAGTAAAACGCAGCAAGACAAAGGGCAACTGCAAAAAGCTCTCACAGTGAGTACAGCACACGCTTCAACTCTGAAGATTCAGAGAGAGGAAAAAAAAGATTATCTGAAAAGTTGAAGAAAAATTGCTCCGGCCAAAACCTGGAAAAGCCACCGGATGGAAACATTCCCAGAGAAGCAAAAGCCCTGCTGCTTTATGAAGATTAAATCTGCTATTGTCTTTCAGTTGTTACCTGTTGGGATTTTTTATTATAAAGTTCCTCTTGGCCCAAGATGTTAGGAAGTGTCTTCAATAGGAGAAGGATATAAAAATCAAGTATGTCAGTCAAATAATCCGTGATACGGTTAAACAAACAAGGTAAGGTAAGGTAAAGGTAAGGTTCCTTGACAAATCATCTGTGATAAGGTTAAGCAAAGTTCTCTTCTGTCAGGACAGCAAAGACGCTCACGCAAGGGAATAATATTTTTGCTGACTGGGACAACAAACGTGAGAGGAGTCACTCTAGTCGAACAAGATTGATTTTAGTGAAGCATCTGGTCTGAAGGCTGTATGAAACCATTAAAAAAATCAGGTCAGACATTTAACCCACTCTGCACCCATACACTCAGGGGAACTGTAGGAAAAAAAGATTCAGATCTAAGTCTGAACAGTTCCCTATCAAGTAGTTCTGCAGAATTACAAATAATATTCATTCTCAACAGCCACTTACTAAGAGCTTTCTTAGTCCTTACTGAGGACAAAGAACATTGCCCTTACGCAGAGATGCTGAGGAGAGAACTCTGCTGTCCTTTGGGCAAATGTTTTCTCTCTCTGTAGACAGTAACACATATTAAAAAGTATGGTTACAAAGGATTAAGGCAGCTCAGTTAATGCAAACTAGCACTCTCTCCTGCATTCCTCACTAATTCAGTGGTGACATAACCAGCCAAAACATGTAGCTTTAATTCAAGTAAGGTTTAAAGAAGTTACTGCCAAGTAATTACACCCATTGAAGGCCTATGAGCAGAGGCACCTTCATTAATACTCCGCTGCTGTTCTCAGGGCACTTCTCTAACCAGTTGCACCAATGTGAAATGGCAACCATGAACGAGAGCAGGCAACAAGTTTTCATGAGCAAACTAGCGCCTGCCTGCCTTTCCGAACGCACGCCGACACAAGGTCTGGGGAGAGCCAACAGGACAGCGGGCAAGGATGCAGCATCCACGTGCTGGCTGCCAACTCAGAAAGGCTGGGGCAGCCCCAAGCTAGACGAGTTTTCTGATAATGCCGTTCTTTATTTTTCTGATAACATGCTTTTTCTTTGCAGTCGGAAGAAGGTGACAGTAGTACTTCTGGAACTGCAAGCTACCCTTTTCTGCTTTCTAATGAACTGCTTGCTGAGCCCAAACTATGGGTTCCCATTTCTTTCACTGCTAATCCTAGCCTCTGCCTAAAAAGCTGTGCTTAATCCACAAAGACTACTGGATGCTTCTGAAGACTGCTTCCAAGACCAAAAATACAGCACTCAGCTGGAGCTCCCTAAAGCCATTCAGTAGGAAGGATTAAACCCAGAGGCTTGGATAGAGCTTAGATCCAGTGGGCATGACCCTACCTGTGCTCTCTTCATTACACAAGAGCATGTCATGCCTTTTCCTAAACCTCTTTCTAAGGCAATGACTCTAAAGCACTGGCTCTAGGAGCCTCATCTCACAGCTCTGCATGAACTTTTTGGACTCCCATTCTGTACAGACCTGTGCTCTCAGCTATAAACCAGAACAAACGCCACGTGAAGGGGTTTACCCTACCCTAGCAATGCTCCCAGGACCTCAGAGCACCGAGCGCAGAAGCTGATCGCTGGAGCTTCATCTGTGCTGCAGCCCTGGGAGCAAGTCAGCGTCAGCAGCAAAGCCTGGCCTGAAGCAGAAAACCTGCTGGCGTGCTTACCTGGAAAAGAGAGCTCGCTGGAGCGGCTTTCCTCTTATCAGGGTACAACACTGCAGAGTGGACAAAGCATAAATGGATAAACAGGCTTTTCCTATTGTCTTAAAAACCACTTTGAGTCCCTAATAGCATTTTAAACTCCATGCAGGCTTTCACTCTTTTACTGAAGTCACCATTGCCACACAAGCTGCAAGTAACTGGCATCAAGTTCAATTGGGTCTCAAGAATCCCCCTGATAAAAATCAGTCACAACTTCTATTTTTGCTTCATTATTTTAACAGTACTTTCAACTTGCTCAAAACACAACTGAACCACTGACAACTAACTTGCTTTCACCAGCAGAAATTCACTTTTATGTAAGAAACTAAACAGAAATAACTAAACAGAAACAACTTTCAATTTTGCAAGGACCCCCAAATACAATTTCAGCCGAAACCTCACGATTTAAGAAAACTAAACCAGTTAGTTCCCCAAATCCTTCCAATTACGTTCCCAACTTTTGTGACACATAAAGGTCATTTTGGTCTAGGCATGCAGGAAGATAATCCCCACTCTTCAGGCAATCAGGCTTTCTGGCAAGATTTTAAGGTCTCCAGCTGATAGCCATGAAAGTTCAGATCGCCAGGAGTCCAGATAAGCTTTTAACACAGGAAATTAGTACTAAAATGTTTTAAGCATTTTAAGGATCAATTAAAAGACCGTGTAACAGTCCAGCAAAGTAGAACTAAGTTCTCTGCTCCAAATCAGATGATTTTAGAATACAAAACAGCAGCAGCAGCTCTTTAGCTGGGAGGTGTCTACAGGAAACAAGGTTAGACAAATCCTGGACAATTAATCCTCTGTGCAGTCAGATTACATACTCACGCCATCCGCAGAGCCATCAGACAACAGCACAGAGCACCGAGTTAAAGGGTGACCTGCCTGCTGCAAGGGCTGGCCCGTTGCAGGTTCCTCATCTTGCAACTTCCCTCCCAGCTCATCCAGGAACCAATGGTTCTCCCACCACAGCCGACAAAGCCAAGCTCCTTACTGGCACACGTTAAGTGTGCTTGGGTATAATGCAGGGGAAGACTCAAGGCACGCAGTTCTCATCATAACTGCGGCTGCAATTATGATTTCTCTTCCACGTTCATTATTAAAAAAATCTCATCTCACTTGATGACTTGTTGCTAGACCACAGGAAAGCACTGCCCCCTCTTCAGACACACCTGCTGCTTCTTACCTGATTTCTCCCACTACCTCAACCAGAACAGAAGGGAAACCAGACAAATCTCCGGGCATTTGCACCAATTTTAAGCTATTAAAAATGAAACACGGCAACAGAGTGAACGCCATCTTTCGCCTTGCCAGCACTGCGGGACCACAAAAATCCATCGCGAACAGTGACTTTGCAAGTAGGCAACTGGGAAGCAAAAGAGGAATTGGCGGTTCCTGGCCTGAGGTGAGGAGTCGCCTGGTGTTAAAAGCTCTTTTCAGTTTATCTCCCAGCACCATCAGGAGACCAGTGACTGCAAACATGGTGAACTGGCAAAATATAACTGTAGCTGAATGTGTTTCTACCATCCCTTCAGTGACCCCAGCTAGTTTATATTAAGCCCCTTCCCCACATCAGCACTTCATTTCTACTTCCCATTGCCAGACATGCCTGGCTTTTCTCTCTCAGGCTTACAGGCTCTTTGACACCTCCATGCTGTTGGCACTTTAAGCTGCATACAGAAGACAGCTCTAATAGATTGAGAGGAGAAAAGAAAAACCCTTCTCCAAATTTACACAATCAACCCCTGCTCCAGACATCCAGTTACCCTCTACATATTGATCAGCTAAAAACTTCCATGCTGAGAGCACTGTCTGAAGATACTTCATGTCCACTTCAGCCAAGAAAGACCATTTTTTAAAACATCTTTTAACTGTCTAGTCCCGTGTGATATATCACAGAGATTCTGTCTCTACAGAGACAGACACAAAGTGGTTTATTCTCCCACTCTCAGCTTTTATACACAGAGATAAGCACTAAATAAAACAAAGAGGAAACTTGCCAACTCCAAGTTTGGTCAGACATAATTGACCCATGAGAGCTAACTGTCTACACAGGTATTATTGGGCTTTGTACTGATTAGGTTTGGAATTTAACTGTGCCCTTCCAAGGTCTCCAGTCAGGTGGGATTCACCTGCAAGAGGCAGCTCAGCGCACAGCTCTGACCACAGCACATCATCTCCTCCAAGTACCGACCCTCACAGCTCCAGCAAGCCACAAAGGAAGAATCTACTCTGCAAAAGAGAGATGGCTTCCCAACAGTTCAGAAAACACATCAGAAAGCTGCTGGTCTCAGACTTCCCTCCATTCTGCCTATCCCCATGGCTGCTCAACAGATCAAACTCAAATCCTCAAGGATCTTCTGCGTGTCTTAATTAAGAAAGCAGGAGGACGAGCTATTTTATTAGAGTTCTTCACCCTGTCATGCAATGAAGGATTAGCCTTCCCTGACTTGTCCTCAAGATAACAACTAATCCTGATGGCTCCCGAAACTCAACAAGCTGCATAGATCCCAGTATCTAACGGAAGCGCTGCACTTCAAGACAACAACAGGGGGAAACAAAAAGCAATTATTTCCATTTGCTGGTTTCATGGCTGAAGCTTCCTTAGAGTCTGCACAACACCATCAAAGTCCCCATTTCAGCAACCCTCAGCTTAAGCGTTAGATCAAGTCATCCAGCTAACTAGGGACAGATTAACCATGTGCTCACAAAAACTAGGTCAGTCTCAGGCAGTCTATAGCCTGGAAAAGCATGTGTGTATAAGCACAAATCACCGAGCTTTCCGCTTTTAAAATGATGGCCAGCAGAAAGTCGGTGAGATCCAGATTCCAGTAACCTTGGTACCACACTCTGTGCCATATACAAAGTGGTTCTTTATTTGTACAACAAACAAGAAACCTTTACCAATCCGAGTCCAGAAGTCACTGAGAAATGTTTTTACTCTTTGAAATACTTGGTTCTCAAATATTTAATTATTTTCGGAAGGAAAAGAGCTAGGTCTTGGGCGCAGATCTGAGATCTGTCTCCTATTCCAAACCCTCCTAGCCCACACCTCGGTTTCACAAATCCACACTACAGCCTTTACTCTCTCCTTTGACCTCTCTGCCCTCCTCCTCAGCGAACACTGCTACTAAAATTAGACAACAGTGGTCACACCACACTGCTTACCCCACTGTCATCACAGACTCCCTGTCACATTAGTCATGTATTTTAATCACTGAGCCCCACGTGTCACCTTCCCTGCCCGGATAATGCTCTTCTCTAGTCTCACCTGGCTGTCCTCTGACAAAACGCCGTTCCTCATTACCTTCAGGAAGCCAAATCTCTATCCATCCCCAGAACAGATAGCTACCTACTTCCAACTTATGCTGAAGCCAAAAAGACATCTCTGAAGTGTTTCAAAGTTAAAAATCTAGTGCTTATGAAAAGATGATTTATAAACACCCACTCTAAAACACTGGGCACACTTGCATTCTTCCTCTCCCTACACACAGAGAAAATTTGTACCATATGTTTCTTGAACTGAGAGATGCAACGGGCTACCTACACGCTGCAAGGTAAGGTATCTGTTGCGGACAGGGTTTTTAGCCAATTTCCTATGCTTCAAAAAACACACCAGTTTTGAAGCCAGGACAATAAGAGCGCTGGATTTCACAAGTGCTGCTGGATGCTCCCTCCACAAAGACAAGTCAGGTCTTCCATCGCTCCCTGGAACCCAAGGCAAGGGTTCACAGAGCGGGAGCTACCAACCATCGCAGTCCAACCCCAGTGCCTCACACAGACTGCAGCGAATCGTGGTGCTTCGGAGCACCCTGCCCAAAGCAGCCCTCACAGCCCCCAGCCTGTCCCGCTCCCAGACGTACAGCTCTCGCTGCTGAAGGCACAGTGTGCCATACGTTAGCCAGCTACAAACAGGCTGAACCTCCTTTTTCGTTTATGAAGGAAGGCTCCTCCTCAGAGGATAAAGCAAGAGAACTGAAGGTTAGCGGTTAACAGCTGCATCTCTCCCCAGTCTTTCAATTCTGATCAATTGCTGCAGGACTTTTATCATTTTTCTTTTTTTAATTTTGATTTCTGGCTATCTTTCAGAAAACCATAAACTTCAGTTTTGCCCATGGGAGAGGCCATTCCAGAAGCAGTATGCTCTGGCACTGCCAGTGTACTTGGCAGATATACTGTGCACTTTAAGGGCTTTCCTAACTTCAGTGAATTTCAGAGCAGCAATTATCTTCAATTACTCCAGATGAAAGACCACACAAAATGCTTAATTCAAATCCCCTTTCTCTCAGAAGCCCCCTGCTATCCCTAGTTACCACTGCCCTACTTTTTCCCTCGACAACACCCGAAAGGTCGGACCTACTCTTCTGCGATCCTCATGTTTCCTGATGCAACTGCTCCCTTTGTCACACTTTCTCTTCCATGTACATTATTAAAAAAATCTCATCTCACTTGATGACTTGTTGCTAGACTGGAGGAAAGCACTGCCCCCTCTACAGACACACTTGCTGCTTCTTACCTAATTTCTCCCACTACCTCAACCAGAACAGAAGGGAAACCAGACAAATCTCTGGGCATTTGCACCGGCAGTCAGAGGTAGCATAAGCTGCTCCACCAGATCCAGCTGTTTCTGTTGCGCTGTAGGATACGAAATAGTTGGTATCACCTAAAAGCAACATGTGTCAGAAGGGTTTTATTAATGAAGAAATTAATGGGATATACTGCCTTGATTTCTAGCAGCTACAAAGAGCTTGTGTGAAAATTATCAGTGCTCTTAAGGTGAGGACGTTAAACACAAGGTGGGACGATACTCAGAGCCAGCTACGAAACAAAGCTGAAACAACGCTAAGCTACAGCCATGGCTTCGTAATTCAGATGCATTTAAAGGAAACATTAGACTTAGAAAGAAAATTGAGATCAACAAGGCGCTGAGATCATTTAAACACAAATGAGAGAGTTGGTCACCAAAGCTGAAACCTGTTCTCAGGCTGAATTGACAACACTGCACATGGTACCACGTGGCAGCACATGTGAAAACAAAACTAGTGTGTCCCTGTGATCCACACAATATGGACTAGAACTACTGCTGGCAGAAGGAAACGAGAGAAGGAAGGAGACTTACAACGGTAAACTTTCTCTAAGAACACCCAGTAGTGTGCCAGAAGTCCAAAATACTAATATTGACTAGAAATGCAGAATCACTCTCTAGCAGGTTCAGCACAAGCCTTTTGTCCTCTTCAAGAGGAAGGATTGTGCTCTGTATTCCTTCATAAACCATCAAGCTCCCATCTGCAAGCCTCAGAGATTTCACAGCTCCATTTTTTTAATGACTTTTTTCTTCCAGTTTGCTGCCTAAAACCCATAGCTTTGGCTGCTCCACCCTACAGAGGGCTGAGTTTTACAGCTATTTGTCAAACAGCAGTAACAGTCCTAGCTTTGTTTTTACAGCTACGATAATCCTTGCCATAAAGAACTTGCATTTTATGATGTGTTTTCTCAGGGATGTCTCATCTGTGACTCGCTCGACCTATGTCAAGTAAGGCAAAAGCTACAGGCCTGGTCACAGGAGCCTAAAAATCCAGCATAGGCTGCAAACTGCTCCTGCCCGGGCTCATCAGATGCAGCTCCCCGGAGCCCAGGGAGCTTCGGTTCTCCTCCAGCTTGCACTTACTGC
The DNA here is from genome assembly GCF_000703405.1 of Apaloderma vittatum. Classification (NCBI taxonomy): domain Eukaryota; kingdom Metazoa; phylum Chordata; class Aves; order Trogoniformes; family Trogonidae; genus Apaloderma; species Apaloderma vittatum. Next base: position 214 of record NW_009692890.1, on the reverse strand, counting down.
TGCTGACTCTTTTCTGGGGTGAGATAAAACAGGAAGTCCAAAGAATCGTGGTGTCAATTCCTTTACTGTATTTGTTGAAAAAACTCCTGACGGCAGGAAGAGCGCGAACAAATCTTTGCGAGTCTTGAAACGGGCAATAACCGTTGCCACTAATGAAGTGGTCTAAGAGGCACCGCAGAGAGCAGCAAAGTGACAGAAACACAGGAAGGGGGGG